>NC_134400.1:74210875-74510875 GCF_050003625.1 Haematobia irritans | reverse complement strand
CAATTATGCACTGGGACGAGTTCCAAATGTTTATTTTTGCTAAAAGGTCTTTGAGAGGTTTAGCTAAATTATTAATCTCAAGTGAAAGAGGTGTAACATCGTGGCGTATGCTGAAAAAGACCCTCTTAGATGAATTCGGTACAACAGTGAACAGCGCTCAAATCCACAAAATGTTAACAGGGAGAAAAATTTTGAAAGATGAAAACATCCAGGAATATTTCCTCCGCATGAAAGAAATAGCATCTCAAGGTAACGTGGAAGATAGTGCGTTGATGCAATATGTTATAAACGGCATTACGGATTCGGTTACCAATAAAGCTGTTTTGTACGGCGCTGAAGATCTAAGTGAGTTCAAAAAGAAGCTACGCATATACGAACAAATGCAAAATGATTTTAAACAAAAGGACAGTGTAAAAGTCACCCAATCTGTAAATACGAAAAATAATCGAAAATCTGAAAAAAGTGACACCCTATGTTTCAATTGTGGCGGAAAGGGCCATTTGTCTAAAGATTGTAAAAACGCGTCGAAGGGTACAAAATGTTTTAGTTGTAATAAGTATGGTCACATATCAAAAGATTGCCCTTCGAAACAAGACAGTGCTGTACGAAGAATTGTATCGGACAATGATATGAACATAAACGTGGAAATATCCGGTCGGGAATTTAAAGCTCTATTTGATACGGGTAGCAAATTTAATATTATGAGTAAGGACATTTACAATTCATTAAATAAACCCAAACTTTCTAAATCGAACTTTCATTTGGTCGGTTTTGGAAACGGATCTGGAAACCGGGTTAAACCGATTGGCAATTCGAAATTTTATGTTGGCATTGACGGTGAAAAATACGAATTGGTATTCCATGTTGTAGAACACACATGCATAAACACTGAAATCATAATTGGTGCTGATTTAAGTTACTTTGCTGAAATTGTTATAACGCCGAATGGTATCAAGATTAATAAGTTGGCGAACGAGGAGTGCGACGAAACTTTTAACATCATGGCAATAGACGCAATTGAAAATTCAGCGGACATCGATGTGGATGATTAAGCCAGTGACAGTGCGAAAGAAAAGGTAACTAACATGATTTTGAATTACAGACCCAATAAGACAAAAACGACCAAGGTAGAAATGCGAATTACTCTCAGCGATGAAAGCCCACTTTATTGTAACCCAAGACGACTACCATTGATGGAACGTCAGATAGTTGAAAACCAAATAGACCTGTGGCTGGCCGAAGGGGTGATAGAACCATCCGAGTCGGAGTTCTGTAGTCCAGTTGTATTGACGAAAAAGCGTAACGGATCGTCTAGATTATGCGTCGACTATCGAAGACTAAACAAGGTCATTGTGAAGGATCGTTTCCCGTTACCGCTTATTGAAGATCAACTTGATAGATTGCAAGACGCCGTAATCTTCAGTACTATTGACTTGCGCAATGGTTTCTTTCACGTTCCCGTTAATGAGGAAAGCAAAAAATACACGGCATTCGTAACACATAATGGCATTTATCAATTTTTGAAAGTACCGTTTGGACTTTCCAATTCCCCGGCTGTATTTCAACGACATATAAATGCTATTTTTCGAAATTTTAACCGTGAAGGCATTGCCCTACCGTACGTTGACGACGTTGTAATCCCAGCACGTAACGAAGAAGAAGCATTGTTAAATTTGGAAAAAGTATTGCAGCTTTGCCAGGATTTTGGATTGGACATAAACATTAAGAAGTGTAAATTTTTGAAACGTAGAATCGAATTTCTTGGGCATGTGATTGAGAATAAGAAGATCTCACCTTCTCCGGATAAGACAACTGCAATGATTCAATTTCCACAACCAAGAAATTTGAAGGAGATTGAAAGTTTTTTGGGACTTGCGGGCTATTTTCGGAAGTTTATACCGAACTTTTACTTAATCTCAAAACCACTATCGGATTTGAAGAAGAATGGCGTAGTATTTAATTTTGGTCCCGAACAAATGAGATCGTTCAAACAACTTAAGGAAAAACTAGCATCTCATCCAGTTCTCAAAATCTTCAATCAAAATCACGAAACAGAACTGCATACAGACGCATCGATCGACGGATATGGAGCAGTTTTACTACAGAAGTCTCCCGATGATGATAAATTACATCCAGTTTATTACATGAGCAAAAAGACAACCGATCAAGAAAGGAAGTATTGCAGTTACGAACTCGAAGTTTTGGCGGTTATACAAGCTTTAAATAAGTTCCGAGAATATCTGATTGGCACGCGATTCAAATTGGTCACTGACTGTAACGCTCTAACCAAGACTATAGAGAAGAAAGATGTTCCGACCAGGGTGGCACGATGGATTATGGCTCTTCAGGAGTATGATTATTTTGTCGAGCACAGACCAGGTACGCAAATGCGTCACGTAGACGCCCTAAGTCGAAACCCAATCATGATTATCGCTGAAGACAGTCTAACATCCAAGATAGAACGACTCCAACAAAAAGATGACGACTTAATGGCAATAAGGCATATACTGCGCAACGAAGACGAATATGACGGCTATGTCTTAAAAGGTGATGTATTGTACAAAATTATTGATGACGAAGAAATATTAGTGGTGCCTAAAGGGATCCAAATTGATATAATCAAGAATGCACATGAACAAGGTCATTTTTCAACGAAGAGAACCAAGGAGCTTCTTCGAAAGGATTATTACATCCCTAAGTTAGACGAGAAAATTCAACGGGTGATATCCAACTGTATACCATGTCTAGTAACTAATAGGAAGAGAGGCAAACAAGAAGGTGAACTTCATCCTATCCCGAAAGATGACACACCTTTACACACCTATCATATTGACTATTTAGGACCGTTAGAATCCACTCATAAGATGTACAACCATATTTTTGCAGTTATCGACGCTTTCACTAAGTTTTGTTGGTTATATCCTACCAAAACCACGTCGGCGAAAGATGCTATAACTAAACTACAACAACAAAGTTTAATCTTCGGAAACCCAAATAACATCATATCAGATCGAGGTTCAGCTTTCACGAGTGAAGATTTCAGAACCTACTGTAACGACGAAGGCATAAATCATATGAAAATAACAACAGGTTTGCCCAGAGCCAATGGCCAAATCGAACGATTAAATAGCGTAATCGTAGCGGTGTTATCAAAACTGAGTCTGGAGGACCCAACCAAGTGGTATAAATATGTCGGAGACGTACAACGTATAATTAATTCTACATATAATCGAAGTGTTGGTACAACTCCATTTGAGATGATGATTGGTACCCAAATGCGCAGAAAAGAAGATTTTATGCTCAAGGAACTTTTAGAGCAAGAATTGATGAGTCTTCATAATGACAATCGCGACCAAATACGCCTTGCAGCCAAACAGCAGATTTTAAATAAACTTACAAAATAAATCCCTAGACATTCGAATAAGTGATTTTTAATTAAACAAAACCCATATATGTATGCTTCAAATCAATAAAATCGAATCATTCAGTCTAATAGTAACCCAGTGATATAAGATTTACATGTACATATAGTTCTATTGAATTTATGCGATTGTATATTTCTTCGCAAATGGCTTCCCAGCAAAAAAAATGGAAGCTCTTCCAAAGGCACAACTTTCAAAGCACTTCCAAAAATGTCCTCCCAAAGATGTTCTTTATTTTAACTGCACATGAAGTTCATTTGAGCTAATTTTTTATAACTCGCTTTTTTCATATTTGTAATGGAAAATTTAAAATTTTTTTTGTTTCGAAATTTTGAAAATATTTGATGTCATAATGCATTAAAAATCATAAAAATGTAAAAATTGTTCATTTGTCAAAATATCACAAAATTTCTTAATTCACATACAAAACACTGAATTCGGATCACACCTTAGAAGTGATGGAAATTCAGTGCAACGGCTGTTGAAATAGTGGACATCCGTCCTATGACAAGCCCATGTTAAATTCATCGCTTCTGCGTCAATTTGGCACCACTTCCGGATCCAAAAAGAACATTTTCACTACTTTCTTAGCTACAAACAAAAACTAAATGAGTTTCCGTTTTTACCCATTTGAGTTGAAAGTGAATTATATCCGCTTCCTCTCCTTACTGAACAGGTTATTATTGAATATCTAGCCAAGAAGCTCAGTATTTACATTTGAAATGCGTAGTCGGGGTTTGTTCGGGTTAAATATTTTTTTACGCTTAGCTGAAATTTTATCCACGGTGCATAATTTGTTTATTCTCATGTGATTAACAATGTGTACGAAGACAGATCGTTATTTTTTCTTCTACAGTACCGTCGTAATGTTTCGTTATAATTTACGCGGTTATGTGATGTGTTTTGTATGTGCTTTATTTACAAAGTTGCAAGATTGTATAGATTTTATATTCAAATGTGAATTCAGATCACACCCTAAAAAGTGATTCAAATTCAGTGCAACGGCTGTTGAAATGGTGGACATCCGCCCTATGACAAGCCCGTGTTAAATTCAGAATCTTCAATTTGATGAAACACAATTTTCTCTGAAATGTGTATCAAAAAATCTCAATGCTAACTAAAACATAAAACGATGTACGGTGTATATAGTATATAGATGTTTGTAATTTACATTTTTCCATTAGTACTAATCTGAAACACCCAAAAGTCGAATCAATAGTCAATGTGACGAAACAGTGCTCAATGTGATGATAAAATTCATACGTTCTGTAGATGTGTGTTTATTTCTCTACCTAAAAAAATACACACACACACAACCAAATGCGCTTGCTACGTTTTGTTTTTAAAATAACTGTACACAGCTTTTATTAATGAGGGTATTTCATGCTCTCTCCATATTTAACTTAACTCAAACGAGTATTTGAGCAAACATTTGTTCACATGTTTGTTTCTAAATTGGCTTACAAGACATATGAGAACAATAAAAGTCGTCAAATTGACGAAAATAGTAATCAAATAGACGAAAAGTTTCATCTACTCCGTTGACATGTATTCAAATACTAATGCAATAACACATCCATACGTAGTTGGGTGGTAGAAATATTGTTTTTTTTTCTGTGCGGTAAGAACATTTCAAATGGTTCCTCTCAGTTGTTGAGTTTAGTCCAAAGTGTAAAGATGGTCGCGCGTGCCGAAAATAAAGAGCTAATGCTTAAAGATGTGAAAGTGAAAATAAAAACAAAAATGTGAGTAAAATAAAAAAAACATGAAGTGTTATATATTGAAAAAAAAAATAAACCAAAATGACGATTTTTTTTATTTTTTGGTCAAATTATTTTTCTTAACATTTATATGTTTATGGAAGTATTTCTAAATTTACAGATAAATGCCGCAACATTTTTCGTTCTGTGAAAACTGAATACGGATAAAGAAATTAAAGAATAAAGATGAATTGGATGAGCAAACAATTCAAAACGAAAAGGAACAGTTGGGCACAAAAAGGGTGAGTTAAATTTTGTTCTAAAAAGATCGAATATATTTTACAATAATTTAAAATTTCAATTTTTAAATTCTTCTTTATAATTTTTTTACTCCACAGGATGAACCCATAAAACTTTTCATCCTTGGTAATCTAAACACTAATTAAGGTAACAGAATGTTTATGTGTCAAGATGGTCAATTTATCAAAATCAACAGCTTTGGTAGATGTGTTTGAAAAAATTTGTATACGTTTTTACTTCGTTAGTTGTACATATTTCAAATAAATAAAATTTAAATTTAATTAAAATAAAAAACAAAGTGGTTCTTTATTAAAAGTGTCGTAGAAAATATTTCTAATAATCAATTTATCAATTTGATGTTTACATCGTATTGATGAATCGATTACATCAAATTGAGGAATCTATTACATCATATTGATGAATGGATTACGTCAAATTTAGGGAAAGAGTTCATCGCTATGACGATGGCGTTTGTAGCGATGACGAACGAGAATCGTACTTTTGAAGAATTGCATCATCGCATGGATGAAAGAGAATAATCGCAGATACGAAAAATATCATCACATAGATGAAATACATTCATCATCTGGACGTAACATAGTCGTATATGGGATGTAAATAAAATCATCACAGGGATGAATTCAATTCATCGCTATGACGAAAAAATCGTCAATGGGATGAAATGTTACGTTAGCTCATTTTTGACGAAAAATTCGTCACCGTGATGTAAAGATTCATCCTCACGACGTACTTTTTCCTTTCAGTGTATATTACAAACGTCGTTATACCGCTGATACCACAAAAAACGTAAAAATTTTTCAACAAATTGAAGAAATTTGTTAGAGATAATTATGTTTTTCTTGTTAAAGGAAATTTCTGCAAAAAACTTTTACCCCGTTTTTATTGAAATTTCTAATCTTGCGTTATTGTAGATCCATAAAGGGATGTTCAAAACCACAAAAGAAATATGCAACGAAAATAAAAAAATATACAACAATATCAAGGATGGAAAATACAATTTTTAAGAGAAAGTACAAAAGTATATTTTTGAGCGAAAAGGTATTTTTCGCTAAATTCCAACAAAAATTCCATTGAAAGGTTATTGTCAAGAGCTTCTTAAGACTGAATTTTTTTTAGTTTTATATCCGCTTAATAAGACTACCGTAGTACTGTAATCACGGTTGCCACAGTTGGTAGAATTATACAAAAAAAATTTATTTTTTTCTGTTTGGTATATTGGTAGGTTAGGTTAGGTTAGGTTAAAGTGGCAGCCCGAATAAATTTCACTTAGACTATTCAGTCCATTGTGATACCACATTTAACTAAAAGTACCTATTATAAACTTGTTTTTATTGTATTCGACATGTATTTGATTTTTCCAATGAAAAGACGAAATATTGAATAAAAAAATAAATTAAAAAATACAGACCTCGAGCTCGTTTCAATCAACAATTCATTAATTGGAAAAAGTTTCTAGTTTCTAGTCTTAACCGCTGAACCTTCTCTATTATTTACTTTTGTTGAACCTACCAGATTGCTCCAAAAACATTAACAAACTGCTTAAGTTAACGTTTTCCAGGTCCGCCAGTAATCTAAAGCTATATGCTCCTAAAATTCGCTTACGCCTTTCACAAAAAGCAGGACACTCACACAAGAGGTGTTTAATTGATTCCTTTTCCTCCACATCATGACAGCTTATACAATAGTCATTATACTTCGCACCTATAGTTTTTGCAAATTCGCCTATCAGACAGCGACCCGTTATAGAAGATATCAGGAGTGCTATCTGACGCCTTGAGAACACTAGCGTGCGGTTTAAGTTTAAATGGGGCCATATTTGCTTGGTGTCGTTACAACCCTTGCAATTCTCCCATCGAATATTGGCCATCATAACAGCCTTCTCACGCAGTAAGAGCTTGCAGGTGGCCAGAGGCATACCAACAGATTCTAGTTCCCCTGGAATATGTAAGGTAGTTCCTAGCCTTGCTAACACATCTGCTTCGCAGTTCCCCGGAATGTTCCTATGGCCAGATACCCATATTAGATGAATATTGTACTGCTCAGCCATCTCACTGAGAGATTTGCGGCAGTCTATGGCCGTTTTCGAGTTAAGGAACACAGAGTCCAAGGATTTTATTGCGGGTTGACTGTCTGAGTATACATTAATGCCAATATTTGTTGGAACATTACTTCTCAGCCAATTCACTACTTCTCTTATTGCCAATATTTCAGCCTGAAAAACACTACAGTGGTAATATTTTCGCTATTCGAATTTCCAGATCTTTAGAATATACTCCGAACCCCACTTGTCCATTCAATTTGGAGCCATCAGTATAGAAATCTATATATCTTTTATTCCTCGGGGTCTGTGTACACCACGCCTCACTGTTGGGAATTAGAGCTTCAAACTTTTTGTCGAAAAGTGGTTTTGCCACGGCGTAATCCACTACGTTAGGTTAGTTATGTTAGGTTAGGTGGCAGCCCGACTATTCAGTCACTTAGACTATTCAGTCCATTGTGGTACCACATTGGTGAACTTCTCTCTTATCACTGAGTGCTGCGCGATTCAATGACAAGGGACCTCCTTTTTATAGCCGAGCCCCAACGGCGTTCCACACTGCAGTGAAACCACTTAGAGAAGCTTTGAAACCGTCAGAAATGTCACCAGCATTACTGAGGTGGGATAATCCACCGCTGAAAAACTCTTTTGGCGTTCGGTCGAAGCAGGAATCGAACCCACGACCTTGTGTATGCAAGGCGGGCATGCTAAACATTGCACCACGGTGGCTCCCAATCCACTACGTTAGGCACATCTGGCAGAAATGTAAATTTCCACTGGCTCCCAATCCACTACGTTAGGCACATCTGGCATTATTTTGAGGACCGAACTGTGACCGTACATTTTTCCGACCACAGCGATAGCTCGCGCAACCGCACAGCCGTTGTTGCAGCTGACTGTTTGGCCAAAATGTTTAAAGGAAATAGATGCAGCATGACATTAAGGGAGTCTGTTCCTGTCTTGCTGAATGCGCCTGAGATAAATAAGCACGCCATACGCTGAACTTTATCTAAACAAGTCGGTTTCTGAAGTGCCGGCCATCAGACTACAACACCATATACCATTATAGGTCTAACTACTGCCATGTATAGCCAATGCACAATTTTTGGTTCTAGTCCCCACTTTTTCCCTATTGCCTTTTTGCAGGAGTACAAAGCTACCGTGGCTTTTCTCGCCCTCTCTTCAATATTAAGCCTAAAATTCAGCTTCCTGTCCAAAATAACGCCAAGGTATTTTGCACAATCACCAAAGGGAATTTCAATACCCCCTAAGGAAATGGGCACTTCTAGTTTTAACCGCTGCACCTTCTTGATTATTTTTCTTTGTTATTTTACTCTAGGAAAATATCAGTAGAGGTAAAAATGCTACTCTACAAATCACTTATTATACCTATATTAACCTATGGGTGTCCCGTATGGTTTAATATTTCTCCTTCGTATATGGAGAGGCTAAGAAAAATTGAAAGGAAATGCCTCCGAGTATGTACTTCCTCATATAGATCAGCTGAGAGTGACTACACGAAGTATTTATCTACTCGTAAACTTTTTAACACGGCAGATATTTTGAGAATAGACAATTTCATAATCAAATTGATAAGAAATCACATTGCAAGAAGTACACGATGCAACTTAAATAACTTTATTAAAGCGCCATACTATGCAGACTTCAACTATATTTGCAGAAGCTTGAACACAGGTTTTGTGCCTCCTGAAGCATTTCCATATTTAGACCAAAATGGATTTATTCAAAATGAACGCGGTATTCCAATTTTCTACCATTTGTATAGGAGGGCCAATATAAAGGCAATTAATAACGATTTAATATTAAGCAATGATCTACGATTTGATTCTTCCATTTCCAAAAAAGACCTGGTTACGAGAATAAATCTAAATAAAAACTTGTACTGGTGGATAATTAATTAACACAAACTCTCTTTTTTATCTCTCCTAACATCTTTTTTTTGTTTTCTTCTTTTCATACATAGTAAAAATTCAAGTAATGTTTTTATAAGTTTTTCATTACATAAAAAAATGTTATCGATCTCTCAACACTAAATATTTACAAGTGATAATATTTTCTATTCAATTAAATCAATTATTGTATTTATAATGTACTTGAGTATCCAATTTATGGACTATGTATTTTATCATATATAACTCATAAGAAATCTATTTTTTGTTTATTTATAGTTGTACAAACTGTAACCACAAGTCAATAAACCGAAAATAAACATTATAAAAAAAAAAAAAAAAAAAAAACTTTATCTAAACCAGTCGGTTTCTGCAGTGCCGGCCACCAGACTACAACACCATATAGCGTTATAGGTCTAACCACCGCCGTGTATAGCCAATGCACAATTTTTGGTTTTAGTCCCCACTTTTTCCCTATTGCCTTTTTGCACGAGTACAAAGCTACTCTCGCCCTTTCTTCAATATTAAGCCTAAAATTCAGCTTCTTGTCCACAATAACGTCAAGGTATTTTGCACACTCTCCAAAGGGAATTTCAATACCCCCTAAGGAAATGGGCCTAACCGTGGGAGTTTTGCAATCCTTGCAGTACATGACTTGTTCTGTCTTTGCACGATTTACCCCAAGACCATTATCTTTCGCCCATTTGTCAGTCAACCGGAGGGCCCTCTGTATAATATCTCTAACTGTTGATGGGAATTTTCCCCTGACTGCTAGCGCCACATCATCTGCGTATGCCACCACTTTTATCCTTTCTTTTTCTAGGGAAACCAGAAGGTTGTTTATAGCAACATTCCAAAGAAGAGGTGATAGAACTCCTCCTTGGGGAGTGACTCTGTTCACTGTTTGTATGTTTGCTTGTCCTAGTGTGGCTGAAATACGTCTCTTTATTAGAAGTTCGTCTAACAGCCTAAGTATACCTGGATCAACATTCAGAGTTGTCAGTCCATTTAATATGGAGCTCGGATGGACATTATTGAACGCCTTTGCTTTGTTAAAGAGCTTCCTGCAGGATTTCCTCATATAACTTAACTCCGTAGTCCACCATGGCGGCCGATTTTTCCCACTTGGCTTTCCTCTAGGGCATGCGGCTTTCAGTGACATATTGAAGGCCATAGTAATCCACTCCACTGCGTGTTCGATATTTTGCACAGTGCTCATATTTGTCTCTGGCATTCCCGGTATCATCAAATTGAACGATTCCCTACACCTATTCCAATCAGCTTTTCTAACATTTGACGGAAATATGATCTTTGAAGTACGAACAGCCAATCTGAAACTGATGTAGCGATGATCTGATAAGCTATGTTCTCTCAAAACTTGCCACTCAGATATCTTATCATTCAGTTCCGGAGAGGTCAACGTAACGTCCAGAACCTCTTGCCTGTTTCTGGTGACGAAGGTTGGTGCATCTCCCTTATTGCAAACTACCTGGTTAGTAAACTCTATTAGCGACTCTCCGCTTGCATTAGTATCACTACTTCCCCAAATACTATGATGTGAATTTGCATCGCATCCCATCCTTTGTTTTTAGTGACTCCTCAACTAAGGTCTTAACGGCACATGGTGGCATCTCCGTATCATGTCCCATGTAGACCGAAGATACCCAATATTTGCATTTGGATATCTGGACTGGCTACGACAGTATCTACATTGCTTAATGAAGGAAGCAGAAACAAGTTTAGTTCGTTTTTAGCAATTATACATGCTCGATTTATACCATTACCGGTATTATGCAAAAGTTTGAAACCCGCAGTTCTTAATTCGCATATTTTGTTTCTATAAACATATGGTTCTTGAATAAGAACTATATCTATGTCCCCTTTCATCAGGAGAACTTTTAAGTCAGCACAAGCGGCCTTACAATGGTGAAGATTTATCTGGAGGAAACGTAGAACCATCCAAATTTTCAACCACCGTCACATCAGCCGCTTCAATTGAGTCATCAAGGGCTTCCTCTTCACAGATCTCGGTGACTCTCGCAACAATCTGCGGTTCAGCTTTGGTGAGGTTTGAGCCTGTAGCAACTTCCCGCATACGATTTTCGCCAATGTCTGCAGTTTTTATGTCTCCTTCGGCTTCGCTAGGAGATTTTTTTAACTGCTGACTCTACCGGAGGCTTGTCCGTTTCTGAATCCTTTGGCTGATCGCTTTTGTATACCTTCATATGGATATCATGAAAGCCATAACTTACACGTCCTTGGGTCTGGGCTAGATGTGGCAGCGACTCTATGTTTAATATAAACACCGCATGTCGTATTGGTCCATCCATCTCATCCAAACGACCAACCTTCCAATCGGCGGTTGGAAGGTCTGGGTTATATTCTTTTAGTCTCTCTAGTATTGACTCAGGATCAGGAGAATTTGCCGGTATCCATGCATGTGCTCTAGGTTTAGCCGGTATGTCTTTTTTATCGACTAACTCCAAAGCGGCTCCTTCCCAAACTTCACCAATTAGCATCAATGCAGCTTTAAAGCAATCCATAGACCTCTGGTCCGCAAAAGCTATTAACTTATATCGTCGTTGATACCATCCAGCCATCGCGTTCTCAATTTCCCCCCCATTTTTGCCTTGGAATCATACCGTCCAATGCGCCTTTATTAATGATAGCCATCACAAGGCTGTCTTTTACAAACAATCTTTGATCCCTTTTAGAGGATGGCAGCTCATCCGGTGATCGTTCCCTTTTTCCAGCTTCAAGAATTCCTTGAGCCCATTTTAAGGAATCGCTTTGCTTAGCCGACACCGTGCTTGGGTCGACTGATCCTAACTTCTTTAGGATAAACAAAGCATTTCTTCGTTCCTTGAATCTCTTTCGAGAGGGATTGTCTCCTTTTGATGTCACCTTAGAAAAGGTTCGACTTGCCAAAGTGTCACCGCCAGTCGACCCGTCTACAGGTCGACTAATTGGGCCTGACTCTTGGTCGCTGCCCAAATTTATAACTTCAGTCGTTACCCGTCCACTGGGCCCTGAAGTTAGCAACCTGTGGATGGCTTTGAATTTGGTTGCATGGTGGCTTATTATTTCCACCACATGTGAAATTCGTAATAAGTCTTATTACGATGAAATACTCCGCTATTAGAAAACACGTCCGTTCAGTTCGACGGTTGAATAATGAAGTATATTGGTAGAATTCATGGTACTTCAGAATTTTTTTATATAAAAAAATAAATTTTTGACAAAGTTTTCTATAGATATAATTTTGACAAAATTTTCTACGAAATAAAATATTGACAAAATTTTCTAAAGAAATAAAATTGTGACAAAATTCTATAGAAATAAAATTTTGACAAAATTCTATAGAAATAAAATTTTGACAAAATTTTCTATAGAAATAAAATTTTGAAAAATTTTCCAATTTTTGCAAAATAATATTTTTTGGTAGTTTTTAGGAAAATGTTCTCCAAATTTTTGTCTCAAGTTTTAATCGCATTATTTTGGTACGCGATCGTAACTTCTTATATATTTTCTTGAATTTCAAAACATTCTTGAAATTCAAGAAAATCGTTTTTTTTTTTGGCTTTGCAAAAAAGCACCAACTTGGTGTTTTCTGGAGTTTTCATTTATTGCTTTTTGTGCTTTATTCAAATTGAACAGTATTGAGTTTAATTGACGAGATCATTCCATACAAAAATTCTGATTAGACTGTCAAAAGCTTAAGAAACTCAACAATATTGTCAAATATAGAGTTTGAAGGTGGTATTGATCCTTATTGTAATCATTATTGTTATTAAATTTTTTTTAAGTCTAGCGAATAGTGCAGAATATCTGAACTTGATAAAGATGTCATTAAAAACGTTTGTATTAAATTCACGAAAGCAGTCTACATTGAAATAAGAAATATACTCCCTCCAACTATTAATATTTCCAAATTTAATGTCGAAATATTTATTGTCTCCTCTGAAAAAATATATTTTGAAATTTGAAAGTCATTACTAATCAAAATGAATTGAAGGAATGAAAAATAAGCATTAAAAATTTAAAAGTTTGAATAGAGTTTCATAATTTCATAAAACTAAAAATGCTTTAAAAAAATCAATATCCAAAAGTTCTATAATACATTTTTTAAAGAGTATTACATTGAATTTTAGCTGGCTGGAGTAGTTTTTGTGGTGGGAACTGGTATGTTAGAATGTATAATATATTTTTGGTGCTGTTTGCTCTTCGGGAGTTGGCATTACTGGCATGGTGGCTTAATATACCACCAGACTCGAAATTCGTAATAAGTACTTATTATGATGAAATTACATAATCCGCTATTAAAAACACGTCCGTTCAGTTCGATGGTTGAAAGCAAAATCTTTCAAGACTTATCCCTATACCTTATTCAATCAGCTTTCCTCACATTTGGCGGAAATATTGTCTTCGAAGAACGAACAGCCAATTTGAAACTGATGTAGCGATAATCTGAGAAGCTTTGTTCCTATCCTATCATTCAGTTCCAGAGAGGCCAAAGTGACGTCCAAAACCTTTTGTTTATTTTCGTGACGAAGGTTGCTGCATCTCCCTTATGGCAAAATACCGGGTACGCAAAATAAACTCTATTAGCGACTCTCCCCTTCAATCAGTATCACCACTTCCCCAAATACGATGATGTGCATTTGCATTACATCCCATAATGGGGTTCGTCTTTGTTTTCAGTTACTTCTCAACCAAGGTCTTAACGGCACATGGAGGCATCTCCCTGTCAAGTCCCACGTAGACTGAAGATACACAATATTTGCATTTGGCTATCTATAGACAGTCTACGACAGTGTCTGCATTGCTCAATGAAGGAAGCAAAAATAAGTTTAGTTCGTTTTGAGCAATTATAAATGCTCGATTTATATATTTACCGGTATTGTGCAACAGTTTGAAAACCGGAGTTCTTAATTCACAGATTTTGTTCTTATATACACTGTTAGAAAAATATGTTTTTCATATGTTCCGATATAAACAAAATGTGTTTCGGGCACAATTTTTAAACACAATATATTTAAGTGCAAACATGTAATGTTCCTAAATTAGCACTAAATGTTCGGGACACATATTTTAATATGTTAGAATATATTATGTTTGGGGCATGAATGTTTCATAAAAATATTATGTGTGAATGTAAACATATATAAATTTACAAATTTCGAATAAACATATATATGTTGTGATATTTTATTTAGAGAGCGACAGAGTATAGAGAAAGAAATAGAAATGGAAACCGGGATGGTTGACGAAAGATGTCAATATAACACAGCGAGAGAATAAAAAGAGAGCAATTTCTGTGGAACCGCTGTATGCTGTTTCGGAAAACTGTTTTACGATAATTTATTTAATTTGAATATGAAAATGAGTATTCGGAGTAAATAGAATAGACATTCGGAACCACGAGAATAGACATTTGAAAAACAAAACAGCATGTGTTTTCGCCTTAAGAGCAGCATTTTATGTATGTGTGGGCATGTGTTTTGTTTATCATTTTGGCATTATGGGCACAATTTGGTTCGTTAAAAGAAATCGGAACGTACGACGAGTAAGTCAAAATATTCAGCCAAAGGAAATTAAAAAAAATAGGTGGAAAATATACAAAAATTACAAAGGGATCTTCCTAAAAAGAACGAATGGGCACTATACTCTTTTTACAGTTGGGACAGTAAAATGAAAAAAGGAGGAAACAGTGAAAAATTAAACAGTAAAACGTATAAAAACAAAGTTTAGTTCCTCTTTACTAATAAGTAGTCCAAGAGGAGTTGACGGACACCTTCAAATATAAGTTCGAGTTTTCCAGCTAAAATTATTTTTCATTTTAGCGGCAATCCTCGAATCTCTAAATTGTATTATAACTTGGTGGAGAATGATCTAAAGGGAAAACGCGTGTAAATCGGTGAAATCGTTTATTTAAAAAATCAAATTATTCAGGAAAATATTCAGTTAGGCTTTCGCTTTTCCAAATCCGAATTGCCGGGCCTCACGCTTGACACCTGCCATCAAATTTTGTACAGCCACCTTGTCCACCTTCTTCGCCGCAGAAAGCCAGTTTGCCTTGAACTGCTGCTCGTCCTTAGCAGTTTTTTTGGTCTTCTTTAGGTTCCGCTTGACAATAGCCCAGTATTTCTCAATTGGGCGGAGCTCTGGCGTGTTGGGAGGGTTCTTGTCCTTGGGAACCACCTGCACGTTGTTTGCGGCACTCCATGGCCTTTTTACCGTAATGGCAAGATGCCAAAGATGACAGTACGGAACAACCGTGTTTCTTCAGGAAAGGCAGCAGACGTTTATTCAAACACTCTTTCACGTAAATTTCTTGGTTGACTCTCCCGGAAGCTATGAAAATGCTGCTTTTCAAGCCACAGGTACAGATGGCTTGCCAAACCAGATATTTCTTTGCGAACTTTGACAGTTTTATGTGCTTGAAAATATCTGCTACCTTTCCCCTTCCTTTTGCCATATAAAACTCCTGTCCCGGAAGCTGCTGATTTGGCAACTTTTAGCGATTTTGCCAGCTTTGCGTGCGAGTAGCTCGGATTTTGGCGATGCGCGAGCAAAATTTTGATACGCTGCTCTTCTTGCTTGGACGGCATTTTGACAACTGAAGAGTGAATTCCAAAATCAAAATAGGAGCAACATTCTACACACACACCTTCAAAATGAGGAGTGTTCATGTTTTTTAAATGCAAAATTGAAAGAAATACGTCAAGTTTATATTGACCAAATTTTGACCGTATCACACTTTAGTATAAATATAAATGTGTAAAAAAAAATTGGTGTTCGGTCGGAGCAGGAATTGAACCCATGACCCTTTGCATGCAAGGCGGACATGCTAACCATTGCTCCACGTGACAAACAAATGTATGTTTCAGTTAAATAATGTTTTGTTTGCATGGGCTCGTGGGCGCTGCAAACTATGCTATATAAATATAACTTCTAACGATAATTGTCTAATGGTGATTATAACTGCTACATAGCCCAGTGGATAGTGTGTTGGCTTACAAACTGTATGGTCCTCGGTTCGATTCTCCGTCCAGGCGAAAGGTAAAATATAAAAAATTTATAAAATTGAATGATTTCTTCAACATTATTTGTATTACAGAAAAAGGTGCCAAGAACTAAAAAAATCGTGGAAGAGAAAATTATGTGAGGGAATGAACACAATCTTCTTTGGGGAAAATTCTTCTAAGCATATATTATTTTTGGGCTCAAAATGCTTCCAAACATATAATATGTTCACATAAAACAAACATAATAATGTTTCGGCAGTATCCAATAATATATGTGCTTTCTGCAAAATATGTTTGGAACCTATGTTAGAGAAGCGATTTTTTTGAGGGTGTACATACGGTTCTTGAATGAGAACCACATCTATGCCCTCTTTCATCAGGATGACTTTTAAGGCACCGTCACATCAGCCGAGGCATCAAGAACGTCCTCTTCACAGACCTCGGTGACTCTCGTAATAACACTCTGTTCAGCTTTGGTGAGGTTTGAGGCTGTAAAAACTTTCCGCATACGATGTTCGTCAATGTCTGCATTTTTTATGTCTCTTTCGGATCCGCATGTCGTCTTGATCACTTCATCCAAACAACCAACCTTCCAACTGGGAAGTATGTTGCACATTAAAAAACTTCCACCCAAGGAGATGCGCTTAATGCGCCGTCAAGTCTGTAACATTTTTATTTTAGATTCTAACACAATTTCCTTAACAGCAAGTGGCTATTGCTACAAGGTTAGTCCTTCTCGGAGTCCAATCATCGTCCATAACACCAGAGAAAAAGAGACGCATTATACAAAAATAAATCTTACCCTCCCAAACTAGTTGTTAGTTCAGGCTAACATAGCCAATTCAGTTCATTGTAATACAACAAATGGTGATTTTCTATCTTATTCTTGAGTTCCGCGCAATATAAATGGTTAGCCGTATTACGCGAAAACCCACTTAGAGTCATTATTCTCTTTAACGTGTACAGTTAATTTATTGTAGATATTACAATTAGTAAGGTTGTGTTGTTTATATACTTACCCATTATCCATACGTTCGCTCTAGAACTAAGAGAAGGTGTACCGTGATCGGTAACTTTAATTATGAGAACATATGATGTCCACCTCTCATAATCCAGGTGATGTTTTAAGTGAAGAGATCCATTATCTATGCTAATGTAAAATAAGTCAGAATCTTGTACTCCATTTGTTGACTCGATTTCATAAGACAATATACTGTTTGCTCCTGAATCACAATCACTTGCACTGATTTGTAGAATATGTGATCCCGGACGCGTATTCTCTGGCAAAGTTATGTTATAATTGTCCATTTCAATACGTGGATAACAATCATTGACATCATCTACTCCAATTGATACAGTCACTTCTGCATATATTCCCGATACTATATCTGTGGCACGAACAATAATTTCATGGGACTGTTGCATTTCAAAGTCAATGTTTTTCACTACGTACAAAACGCCTGAAAATATTGATATGTATATGAAATGTATATTTGTAAAGTTTGCGAACAAAAATTTGTATTTATTTATGTCTTTGTTGAACCAACACAACAAGATTTACTCTTTTTTCCAAAAAAACTTGGCTGCTATATGGAAGTACTGGTATTACGTAAGATTTTGCTAATAGCATGCATATGTTGTATGGCGTGAAGTGCCGTACTGACCATAAATTTCTTTACACTCCATATATTTTGACAATGGTTTTGTTAATATGATTCCCAGCAAAAAAAAAGAGCTTCCAAAGAAGTAGTTTGGATCCCCAATTTGTGATCCGGAAGTAGTGCAAACTTGGATCATCTCCAATGAATTTTACATGGGCTTGTCATAGAACGGAAGTACTCCATTTTTGGATATATATATATATATATATATATATATATATATATATATATATATATATATATATATATATATATATATATATATATATATATATATATATATATATAAACTTGGATCATCTCCAATGAATTTTACATGGGCTTGTCATAGAACGGAAGTACTCCATTTTTGGATATATATATATATATATATATATATATATATATATATATATATATATATATATATATATATATATATATATATATATATATATATATATATATATATATATATATATATATATATATATATATATATATATATATATATATATATATATATATATATATATATATATATACATCGGTCCATAATTATATATAGCCCCCATATAAACCGATCTCCAGATTTGGTTTGTGGAGCCTCTAAGAGAAGCATATTTCATCCGATCCGGCTGAAATTTGGTAGATGGTGTTACGTTAGGTTAGGTTATGTGGCAGCCCGATGTATCAGGCTCACTTAGACTATTCAGTCCATTGTGATACCACAGTGGTGATACCACAGTGGTGATACCACAGTGGTTGGTATATCGTTACCTTAATATAGAAAGGCCCCAACTCATAATTTTTTGAAATCGTGTTTTTTGTCGATTCGGACAGAGCACCATCAGATACACCTTCCATAAAAAATTTACAGAGATGCGTTGAAAAATAGCGAAGTTATAAGTTAATAATGTAAAGCCCTAACTCATACCCACACAATATGTACAAAAAATTGAGTACTGCAAAAACACATAGTAGGCATAGATTTTCTGATTTTGTTTATATTGCTTTTGTGTTATGTCTGTCTGTGAGCGGTTATTGCTGTTGTTGTTGTTATAACAGTTTTTAATGTGGTCTCATCCATTTTGTTCTATGCTTCAACTTGTAGCCAGATCAAGGCACTCTGTGATAAAGATGTCCAGAGTGATCTGGTGGTAAGACGGGTAGGCTTAGCTGGGCAAGCAAAAAGGTGACGAGTGTCATGTGGCCCTTGATTGCAGATGGGACACACGTCAGCTACGCTGCTATCAATCACTGATAAGTATGAATTGAGGCGGCTGCACTTGCCTGATCTTAGTTGGGCCAAAACTACCTTGGTCTGCCGTGGGAGGTCTCTCTCCTCCGGTGCTATGGGCGGCAGTCGGACTCCGAGAACTGGATTAACCTTGTAGCTTCTCACCGCTTCAGCTACAGTATCCTCATGAATTCTGTTCAGACCTGTCTGGTATGCTGCCTGATCTAGAGGCTCTCTTTTCTAACGCTGGATCTCGGGCTCTAGAAGGTGAAGATCAACCCTTACATTCCTGGGTGGAGGTTGTCTATCCACAAGATGGTGATTCGGATGACAACTTCGATGGCAACCCAAGAGGTACTGCTTTTACAACATGTACCTAATTGTGTCGACGCACTGGGATGATCTTGGTCTCCGCATAAAGGTGATCCAGGGGTGTACTGCGTAGACACAATCTCGACGCCGTCAGGAGGAGGTGGAATCGAGGACAGGTAGAGGTTAAACAGTGCCGGAGATATCACCCCGCCCTGGGGAACTCTCTGTTTAACTCTACGGGGTTTTGACTTCTTGTCCCTGAATTCCACGTACGACTGGCGTCCACATATATAATTCGGAACACAACGCTTCGTTCCTGCCGGTAGGGACGTATTCTCGATGTCCTCAAATAGTGTGGTATGGTTGGCCATATCGAATGCTTTCGATAGGTGAAGCGCCACCAGGACCGTCCTATGACACGGCTTGGACTGATTAAGTCCCCTATTGATATGTGTCGAAATGGCATGTAAGGCTGTCGTCGTACTGTGTACCTTACGGAATCCATGTTGATGGTGGGCAGCTACAAAATTCTCCACAAGGCTGGGGAGGAGTAGTGCCTCAAGTGTCTTGGCTACTGGCGAGAGAAGGGATATCGGTCTGTACGATTCACTTTTATGAACAATTACCATATAAAACCTAAGTTTATATTCTCTTAAAATATAAACTGTTTTATCAATTCCAACATTTGCTTTACTTAAATATGAATTGATATGTTATTTTGTTTTCTTTTAAGTTGTGCAAGAAAAAGCCCCAACTCATTTTTTTTTTCAAAAATGCCAACCCAAAAAGCCCTAAGTCATACAAATTAATTAAAAATGTAAATATTAAAAAAATTATTATAATTTTGAATTTGTCTGATGTTAATAATAAAAACTGTATTTTAAATGTTTTTGTATTTGGTGTGTTTCTTATTTTATTAAGTTTTTTCCTCCTCCTGTAAACTTCGTTTTTCATGAGTTAGGGCCTTTATATATTAAGGTAACGATATGGTCTCTAACAACCATGCAAAAATTGGTTCATATCGGTCCTTAATTATATATAGCCCCCATATAAACCGATCCCCAGATTTGGCTTGTGGAGCCGGAGCCGATCCGGCTGAAATTTGGTACATGGTGTTGGTATATGGTCTCTAACAATCATGCAAAAATTGGTCCACATCGGTCCATAATTATATATAGCCCCCATATCAACCGATCTCCAGATTTGGCTTGCGAAGCTTCAAAGAGAAGCAAATTGCATCCGATCCGGCTGAAATTTGGTACATGGTATTGGTATATGGTATCTAGCAACCATGCAAAAATTGGTCCACATCGGTCCATAATTATATATAGGGCACATATAAACCGATCCCCAGATTTGGGTTGCGGAGCCTCTAAGAGAAGCAAATTTCATCCGATCCGGCTGAAATTTGGTACATGGTATTGGTATATGGTCTCTAGCAACCGTGCAAAAATTGGTCCATATCGGTCCATAATTATATATAGCCCCCATATAAAACGTTCTCCAGATTTGACCTCTAGAGCCTCTTGGAGGAGCAAAATTCATCCGATCCGGTTCAAATTAGGAACGTGGTGTTAGTATATGGTCGCTAACAACCATACCAAAATTGGTCCAATCAAACAAAAATTTGTCCATATCGGTTCATAATCATGGTTGCCACTAGAGCCAAAAATAATCTACCAAAATTTTATTTTTATAGAAAATTTTTTCAAAATTTTATTTCTAGACAAAATTTTGTTAAAATTTTATTCGGTTCATAATAAAATTTTCATCATTGTCAATATTTTATTTCTATAGAAAATTTTGTTCAAATTTTATTCGGTTCATAATCATGGTTGCCACTCGAGCCAAAAATAATCTACCAAGATTTTATTTCTATAGAAAATTTTGTCAAAAGTTTATTTCTATAGAAAATTTTGTTAAAATTCTATTCCTGTAGACATTTTTGTCAAAATTTTCTTTCTATAGAAAATTTTGTGAAAATTTTTATTTCTACAAAAAAATTTTGTGAAAATTTTAGTTTTATTTCTATAGAAAAGATTTTATTTCTATAGAAAATTTTGTCAAAAGTTTATTTTTATAGAAAATTTTGTTAAAATTCTATTTCTGTCGACATTTTTGTCAAAATTTTCTTTCTATAGAAAATTTTGTGAAAATTTTTATTTCTACAAAAAAATTTTGTGAAAATTTTATTTTTATAGAAAATTTTGTGAAAATTTTATTTCTATAGAAAATTTTGTTAAAATTTTATTTCTGTAGAAAAATTTGTCAAAATTTTATGTCTACTTTGTCAAACTGAATTATATACGTATTGGATCGATCTTTTTTGATTTAATATATACCACGTATGGACTTACATACAATTTAGAAGATGGTGTTAGGAGGTTTTAAGATACCTTGCCATCGGCAAGCGTTACCGCAACTTAAGTAATTCGATTGTGGGTGGCAGTGTTTAGTAGAAGTTTCTACGCAATCTATGATGGAGGGTACATAAGCTTCGGCCTAGCCGAACTTACGGCCGTATATACATGTTATAATTGTGGTCCCAATCTCGTCGGAACCTCTCTGTCCCTGCGTTCCATCCCACAAGAAACTTCGAGGCAAGATCGAAAAATGTATTGTTAAAACTGGCAAACTTCCTTGAATAATACAATGAGCTTACATTGCTGCATGGGCTTGTTAAAACAGATTGTAAGTCAAAAGTAAATACCCTCAATTTACTATTACTTTTTGCCTCTTCTTTATCGGCCTCCTTTTCCTCTCTAGCTCTCTTCTTATTCTGAATATGTTCATCAAATGCTTCCTGCATAATCCTTCTTCGGCTTATGAAAACTATAGTTATATTCGTTGCAGAAAATACGCCTGTAGACATTTTCCTTAATGGAATTGGCCTCATACTATGCATTAAAGAGTTGAAACATTTTTGAAATGTTTAAATTAGAAGCAAGGTGTAGACGTTTTGATTTCGATCGAGTGGCATTGTGTATACTTTTTATACACTATTGTTCTTCGAAATTATGTTCAAAGGAACAACTATATAAAACACAATACCTGCATTTAGGCAATTAATAATGAAAAATTCTAACGAGAAATTATACACTATTTTTTCAATTGACATTTTGACCAACTTTGTGGAAGCAGAATTTTACCAAATTTTGACCAGATCTAAAGATCGATTATGTAGATTCTTATTCTGCAATAAAAAATAATGGTGTATATTCGTATACGCTATTGTTTTATTGAGGGGACGATATATTATTCGCCAAAATTGTAGGTGTGGAATAATGAGACCAATAACTCTTATAATGCTTTCGGCTGCTAAGTTCACCTGGCAACACTGTTTAGGTACAGTATGTCAAGAATGACTTTACACATCTTAAATAAATTTGTATTTTTAACATCGTCACCAATAAAAATACAAATGTGTATATATACAAGGGTCCCAGAATGGATCCTTGTGAAACACCTCTAGAGATATCTTCAAATACATCTATCAGTGCAGTTGTGCAACTTCTCTTCTTTCTGAAACCAGATTGTCCCTCAGACATTAAGTGATTTTCTTCTAAGTATGTAGAGATTTGAATAGACATGATTCATTCTATAGCTTTCGATAACAGGGACAATATGGTTATAGGCCTGAAGTCTCGTTTGCTTTTAGGAACTGGAAGAATCTTTGCTATTTTGCATTCAGTAGGAAATTGTGTCTTTGTTAGAACAGTATTAAACTCATGGCTTATATAGGGCAATATTTTGGGAAGTACCATCCAAACCTGTTGCATTTGATTTGATGTGCTCGATGCTTTGCAGTACCTCTATTTCATTGCAACGGAAGGAAAAATAGTTCTCAACGGAAACAGTGTTTAAATGTTCATGGATGTCCGGATAAGGTTGGTTGTATTCGATATTAACGAATTGTCTGTTAAGATCATTATTATCGACGCCAATATTCTTTGTTTGGTTGACTTTCTATCCGATAATTTGTTGTGTTGTTAAGTTTCTTGCACCTTTAAATTGATTATACAAATGGGGTGTTTTATATTTTTTCCAGAGCTTGTAATCCGCATTTCTCTCGTCAATCAGTCTTTAGATGTTACTACTGACACATTGAGGTTGTGTTTTTAATTCTATGGTTTTTATTGAAGCATACAAATTATATAATGGTCGAAAACTTTCTTGAATGAAGCTCACTTGTTCATCGACAGATTAAAGTTGGTAAATAAACTGTCACGGTATTTCGCCACACGTCAGATATAAATTTATCATGTTAATGTTCTTAAAGTTTCGCTAAGTAATTGTTTGGCATTGTTTTGGAACACTGCAATCATAAGTTTGAAAGATCAAATCGTGCTTTGAGGCACGAGATGCAGGTAATTGTTCGTACAGTAGAACTTTTGACAAACAAAGAAAACATCTAGAAGACGGGGATGAACCTGTAAAGTGTGTTGAAATTCCCACTAGCAGGTACTCACAACTAGTGTTTTGTTCAGATCTTAATTTTAGATCAAATTTAATTCCATATTTTATATAGATAGATTGTAACCATGAACTGAATATACACTGTCATTTACATCATAATGAAACCATGTTTCGGTGTAGAGTTGGGTAGTTCCGGATGGAACTAGTTCATTGGAACTAATCAATTTAAGGAACTACGGGAACTAGTTCCAAATTTTCGATCTTTTAGTTCCACAGTTCCTCTTTTTCTTAGGCGTAAGACCATCCTCTCGTAAAAAATTTACGAGCAATGTAAATCTATTGGGAATTTCTTATAGAAAAAACTCCCATAGGGTCTGTGAAATGATTGCCAGATGTGTTTGTTCCGCCTTATGAAACCGTGTTTCACTATATGCAGCTATATCTTTCCCTTATGTGCGTTGAACAATCAACCGATTCATTGTTTATTCTGTTTATAAAACGTAGTGTACCAAACTCTGAGAAGAAGAAAACAGAAAAGAGCGGCTCTGACATGGGGAAAGAAATTAAAAACGGAACTAGTTCCTATTGCGGAACGGAACTAAAAGGAGCGATCACTTAAAGGAACTATAATTCCCAACAATAAAAAATAAAAAATTGGGTTTCTCTATGTCGACAGGCAAGTCACTTCATATTTTGTTGTCGAGTAGCAAACGAACATATACAATAAGTGTGAAGAGAAAAGTAAAAGCAATTTTGAAATTTGAATCAATTCTCAGGCCAAAAATTTTAAAATACTCGTTTTTGATAATAAATGTACTCTCATACAAACGATATGAACTTTCAAAAATAGAGAAAGCCAAATTGATTCGAACTCGAGTGACTGCTTTCCAGTCGACTGGGTTTTCGTTCGACATACACAAACAGGATATTAGGCTTTGAGCGTTGATTTTTTTTTTTTATTATTTTCATCTATGGATTAAACCCTTACAGACTAACAATAATATATTACATTATATACATATCGTTTGTTAATATATCAAGTATTTAATAATAATGTTATCTTTTTCTTTACATTGTATTTCTCTTCTGACAAATCAAGAATTTATTGAATTCTTTACAAAGACGGCGAAGTGGATCGTTGTTTTCAAAGTTCGTTCGAAAGTATTCAATGTGGAGCAGTTCAAAGTTGCGGGTAGGTCTAAAGGGTACATTGAATGATATGCTGTTAATAAGGAAGTCAGATTTAAATCTTCCGTTAATTAAATCAACCATAAAACAGATATTCAGCATGGTACGTCTACTTTTCAGTGTAGGTAATTTGATGAGCGATAGTCTTTCTTTGTAAGACGGCAAGGTATGAGGTGTCCAGTTATTCCGACGTAAACAAAACAGTAAAAATTGTTTCTGAACAGATTCAATACGATTGCAATGAATTTGGTACTGTGGGTCCCAAATTACAGATCCATATTCCAGGATAGGACGCACAAGTGAAGTATATAAGTTTCTTGTAACAAATGGGTCAGAAAATTCCTTACTCCAGCGCTTGACAAATCCAAATGATCCATAGGCCTTATTTACAGTCATAGAAATGTGAGATCTAAAATTTAGCCTGCGATCCAAAAGTATTCCAAGATCTTTAAAGGATTCAACAGTTTCAAGCGTTGTGCCATTCAAGTTATAATTCGTGTCGATATAATTTAATCTATAAAAAGAGATATGCTTGCATTTCCTTATGTTCAGTTCCATCATATTTGATGAGCACCATTCAGATCAGATTGGAGTAAGGATTGGTCATCACTATTCCGAATAACCTTTATAATTTTAACATCGTCAGCATACATGAGAGTGTAACCATATTTAATGGCTGATGGAAGGTCATTTATAAATAAGCAGAACAATATAGGGCCAAGATGACTGCCTTGTGGAACACCAGAAGGCACATGTATTGATTTTGAAATAATGTTATCAAATACTACAAATTGTGTACGATTCTTTAGATAACTTTCAAACCAGGATACCATTAATTCACTGAAGCCCATGCGATGCAGTTTGTACAGTAAAAGTGAATGGTTTACTTTGTCAAACGCCTTACTAAAATCAGTATAAATGACATCAGTCTGTAAACGATCTCTAAAGCCTTCATTAACCATTGTAGTCAATTCCAAGATATTTGTTATGGTCGAACAAGATTTACGGAAGCCGTGTTGTTTAGGCGATAGAAGAGAGGATACTTGATGATTCAAAATATCAGAAATAATTTTCTCCAACAGTTTTGGAATAGCACTTAATTTAGCAATGCCTCTATAATTCGTAATATCTGACTTGCTTCCATTTTTAAATAGCGGAATGATAAATGAATTCTTCCACAACGTAGGAAAGTGACCTGTGCGCAAAGATTCATTAAACAGAAATGAAAAAGCAGTCGAAAGGGAATGAGCACAATATTTGAGGATGTTACTGGGAATCCCATCAGGGCCCGGGCGATATGAACATTTTATCTTTTCCATATAACTCATCACAATATCAGGAGAAATAAATGGAGTAGTGAATGTCGAATATTCCTGTATCTTATATGGGTACGCATCAGATTGCTTGAAATCCTTATGGCAGTAAGTTGTTGATATTAACAATATTGAGGCCAGTTTTTTGATTAGTTAATATTCTTAACATACTTCTGGCATTGTCTCTGGAGTCGGTCGTGGATTTATGGACATTGTAAGTATAACGCATAAGCAATGTATTACTAATATCATTAGCAAGATAATTAGAATTGATGCAATTATTTAATTTATAAATTAATAGGTTGGTACACAAAAAAGGGGTCCCATACATTTAAGTAAATTTTTATTATAATTTATTTCAAGCATTTTCCCGAATTTTAGTTAATTTTTCGTATCTTCAACGAAAACTAACAACTCGATAGGAAATTTTACAAATTATAAGTAGCAAGCGTTTAGTTTGTGGCCTACAAAATACGATGGAAATTTCTTTAAAAATTTTCTAACTGGTAGCTAAAAATTCTTTTGCCATACTATACAACCACTTGTGAAATGTAAATTACTTTCTAATGTCCTGTTCCTGTATATCGAACGAAACCCCATTCGGCAGTCACTCGAATTCAAATGAAAGTGCGTTTTTCTATTCTTGAAAGTTCGTTTCGTTTGTATGAGAATATATTGATTACACTAGTTTACAAAATAAATTTTTTTTCATGTACATTTGACGTATTTTGATCTGCTAAATTCGAAAAAAAAAAATAAAAAATAAAAAATTTGTTTTGTGGAACAGTTTTTGAGATATCCCGTTATTTTTTTTTTTCGCTCTCAATGGTTTGTATTTTTCCGGCGGAAAATGACAGTGAATGAGTGTTTGAATAAACGTCTGCTGCCTTTCCTGAAGAAACACGGTTGTTCCGTACTGTTTTGGCCAGATTTGGCATCTTGCCATTACGGTAAAAAGGCCATGGAGTGGTACGCCGCCGACAACGTGCAGGTGGTTCCCAAGGACAAGAACCCTCCCAACACGCCAGAGCTCCGCCCAATTGAGAAATACTGGGCTATTGTCAAGCGGAACCTAAAGAAGACCAAAAAAACTGCTAAGGACGAGCAGCAGTTCAAGGCAAACTGGCTTTCTGCGGCGAAGAAGGTGGACAAGGTGGCTGTACAAAATCTGATGGCAGGTGTCAAGCGTGAGGCCCGGTAATTCGGATTTGAAAAAGCGAAAGCCTAACTGAAAATTTTCCTGAATTTTATACTAATTGAACTTGAAAAAGAAATTTAATTTGATTTTTTAAATAAACGATTTCACCGATTTACACACGTTTTCCCTTGACCATATTTTGACCGTATCGCCCTTTAGATCATTTTTTATTTTATAAAAATTTTTGTAATTTCAATATTTAAATTATAAAACATTAAAAAGGCATTTTTGAGGAACAAAAGTATTGGCACAGGTAGTTCTAAATTAGTTTTTTTTTTACATTTAGTACATTCCTTTTAGGACATTCCTTTTTGTTTGATAACAGCATCAAGCAGTCTAGACAACGAATGGATTAATTTTTTTACCCATATTCCCCATTCTTCCACCAAAACTGTACTAATTTTTAACAAAAACGGTTAATAACAGTGGTCTGAATACTGCGAACAACAAATGAAATCAATAATATTAATATATTTTACATTATTTTATTAGCCTTTTTACATTAACGGAAAGGGAGATCTAAAACGTGCAATCTTTTCAATCGTCTTATTTCATTTGTGTCATCTAGGCGACATATTGCAAGTACGTTACCCAGCAAAAAATATTTCAAAATGGGAATGCAGTAAGGAATTAATTAATTTTTGTATCACTAATTCCCATTCTGCTTCCCTAATCGATTCTTTTTGTAAAGGGATGAGACTTCCAGAAGTAATTCTTTTGTGATCAGAAAACAAGTAGTTGGTCACCACGCTGGTATAACTAGTGTTATTCCATAATTAAGAACCAGTTCTTCTGTTTTCTTTTGGAACGCATTTTTAAAAGTTTGAGGTAACCTATTCTTTTTCGTAATTTAGGAACCACTTCCATTTTATGACATAGAACCCATTCCATTTAAATGTAAAGGAATAAATTATTTGCTAATCTGATTTGTTCGTACACGCAAAGAAAAAAAACGTTTGGAAAACGTGTACCGAAAACGTTTTTCTTTTGTTAGAGTTTTTTGCATTGCTTCGAAAATTTTAAACTTTTATCACCAAAAAAATTCGTTTGTTACAAAATTTTTATTTTTTCAATAAAAAAAGTTATTTTTGAAATAACAACACAGTCCATTTCGTTTATATCAAACACTGTTCTTTTCTGACTTTAGGTCTTTAATAAGACACATTTTACAGTTCAAAATTTAATATAGTACAATGTAATGTTGAACATTTTTTCGGAATCTTCCGAATATATCTGGAATATATGTAAAAAACAAAAGCAAAAAAAAAAACTTTGGCCGAAGCAGGGATCGAACCCACGACCCTTGGCATGAGAGTCGGACGTAGCTACCACTGCTCCACGGTGCCAAACTAAATGTTTGTTTCTGTTAAATAAACTTTGTTTATTCGGTTCGTGGGCGCCGCAAGCTATGCTATATAAATATAACTTATATGGATATTTATCTATTGATGACCATAACAGGTACATAGCTCAGTTGTTAGTGTGTTGGCTTACAATGTGCATGGTCCGCGGTTCGATTCTCCGTCCAGGCGAAAGGTAAAAAAAATTTTAAAATTTATAAAATCGTATAATTTCTTCTACATTGTTGGTATTACAGGAAAAGGTGTTAAGAACTAAAAATCCTCGTGGATGTGAGAAAGATGTGAGGGACAATGCAATTAGCAAGAAAATAATGTTTTTTTTTTGAGCTAGTCTTTATGAAATTGTTTTTACATCCTGGAAAAGAATAAACGTTTATCACAAAAAGTATATACTTTTCTTCCAAATACACTTCCTTACAGCGAAAAGCAAATGAGAAACGAACTTTGTTTGTCTAAAATTTCGTTTGGGAGGAAAGAATTATTTTTTTGCGTGTATTTTTATTTTAGATATACTATTTAATATTATTGAAAGTTTATAATATTAATATATATTGTATAATATTATACATATACTATATACAACTATATATTCCCATAGTTTATCAAATAGTAGTATTCAGGATGAAACAAAAACTAAAGTGAAATATATAAAACTAAATAACTAAAACATAAATATTCAGTCCATTAAATTTATTAGAGTTTTTATATGAGAAATTACGATTCTTTTAATTGCTTTCAATTTGTGTTTGGATATGGAAAATCAGTATTGAATAGTAAAATAAAAATTCTTCACACTATACTTCATTCAGTCGAACAATTTTCCTTGTTATTCTTTTTGTTCAAACAAATGGATTTAAAGTGTTTGTTTTTAGCTACCTTAAGAGCTCTGCTTAACGCCAAAGTAAATTCTAGTTCAGTACATCCATCGGCAGAAGTAGCCACTGTAAATGTAAAAGTTTACTAAAAAAATATTATGAATTATATGTGTATGTACTTACGAAATAACACTTCAACTAGGTGCATGGGTTCCACAGGAAACTGTGATATCATTTTAATGCCAAGCTTCTCTAATCCCAGTTGAAAATTTTGGGAAAATGGCTGATGAAATCCGGGGTCCAATCTGTCGGAAAAGCTTTTGTCCGATCTAGGTAAACCCTTTTCAACACTGAAGGTATTGGTTTTCTCAATTCTTTTTCCGACTTGGGTACATTTGGAACAACCATTGAATGATGTATGACCTTTTATGTCCTGAAGAAATGCTCGCGCTGGAGCGTCGCACGAATTGAGCATTGAGTAATTTTACCCTCATGTTCAATTCCATGGTCACGAATTTGGGAATATTCTTTCATAAAATCGTGAAGGAAATTGTCCACTCGAGTAGGCTTGCCTACGCCTATGTAAGTTCCTATGAGGAAAACATTGGCGTTTTTAATATTAGTGATTTTTCCAAAAATAGGCTAGAGTCCAACGCCTGAACTTTTGTATAATGGGAGACCATCCACACCAATATCAATATATAGTTCCGATGGGGTCGAGTCGTAATAACTCAAAGCATTCTGGAGGTTTCTTTTTAGACCTATGTGAACATATTCACCGGGATGCACTGTTCGTTTTGCAAATCCGTCCCTTGAGGTAATAAGCGTTTCCACTGATAATGGTACATCAAGACCTTCTGCAGTTGTAATAAATCGCGATATGACACAACGGAAGGTTGATATTTCAATATCCACGATCGCAATTTTTCTTTAAAGCTTGAAATTTCTTCTAATTGGGGCGATTCTATGTCGATTTGTTGATCATCAGTAATTTCACTTTTTCCATCGTTTTTTGAAGAAGCAGTTAGTAATGAGTCAATTCTTTCTTTTTCCTTTTTTAGATTTTTATAAAATTGTGACTTACTTGTCATTTTTTATATTATGAAACCACAATACACGTCTTTACACTATGCACTTTAACACTTCAATGAATTTTGGACAACTAAAAAGAAAAAATGTATTTTATCCCGTTAACTTTTTCTCTTATAGAGAATTTGCGATTTCGCTTGTGTGTTATGAGAACAAGAAATGCAATTCATTATAGACCACTAAACACCACGTGTTAAACCCGATTCTTTTTATGTGTTGTGGAAGTGACAACAGTTTTAGCATTAAGGGTAAGAGTTGCCGCTGTGTGGAAATCACTTTAAATGTATATCCCCACAAGGAATGACGGATAAGAGATAAGATTTCCATGTAGTAAAGAAGAAAACCGATAACAATATAATTATTTACCAATTGCTTGAAAAATGGGAACAGAACTAAATATTGATATTTTTAAAGGCAAAAACATTCGGTATAAATATATTTATAAAAATAAAACAAACATATTTTTATTATATGAAAACAAGTTTACAAATATTATTAAATCTATTTTCCATATAGGTTGTCGTTATATATTTTTTGTTTTCAATTATTGGTGCAATCCATCAATGCGATATTTGTTTAGGAATGGTAACACTTTTCTAGAAATTGTTTTCGAGAGAGGGTTTGTCTTTCAATTCTCTCTTTGCAATCTCTTCCAGTTACTACACATTCCATTTAGAGTAATAAAAAAGCATTTAAAGTAAAAAAACACAGCAATCAAAAAGTACACATTTTGGTTTTGTAAAATCGATTCTTTTTGTGCAAATTAGAATGCAGAATGGGTTTTTGAGCAGAGTTTGAGGCTCGCATTAGTTACGAGGCAAAACTTTTCGGGTACATTCTAGAATCAATTTCTAAAAATTAATATAAGCACCACAATGGTGGAAATTGGCAAGGTGTTATGGAAGTAGTTATGTGCGGATACGCTTCTAAAAGAATGAGTAATTTTTTGCTGGGTAGGATGATTACTTAGCCTTGATAGGTATTTAGCGAAGAAGCGTTTGATTTCATCTTTTACTTGTGGAACATTAACATCGTTGTGGATTACATCATTTTTAACATACAATGGCGCGTTCAGAATATTCCGCAGTGTTTTAGATTGAAATCTTTGGATAATATTGACGTTGGATGAGCTTGCTGTCCCCCATAGCTGGATACCGTATGTCCAAATTGGTTTTGGTATTGTTTTATATATAAGTAGTTTGTTTTCGACGCTTAATTTCGATTTTGGTCCAAGGAGCCAGTATAAGCTTTTTTAATTTTATTGGTTAGTCGTAAATTGGTACACTCAAAAAAAAAGTGAACTCACTATTTCACTAAAGCCAATTTAACTATATTTTAGTTAATGAACTTATTATATTTGGTGAAAGTTTCATTTACTCTAATAATTTTTTGCGTACGTTAGTTAAATGAACTAAAAGACAGGAAAAAATTATACACAAGTTAAGGATAGAGATTTACTAAATTCGTATTTGTCATAAAATAGTTCATTATTTCTTCAAATTTGTAAATTTGACTACAAAAGCGTCCATCATGAACTTCGTATGTCACTAAAGACATTCTTGCAATTTTGAACTCCAATTTTTTCCTTCAAACTACAAAATTTTCATTAAAAAGTGAAAAAAATTATTTATGTCTAATAAATTTTCTTGAATTTGTCGAAAAATATTTACTTATTTTTGTGATATCGGCGCGATGTCAGCGCTTGCAATACAGTTTAGTTAAAAATTTCTAAAAATATTCAAAATTTTCTAAAATTAATCAAAAGTTTTCTTCCTGGTGGGTTCACTGTTTTTTCAGTGTAAGTATTCTTTTACAAATATGGCTTTCTTTTAAAAAGAATATTTTTTATGTATTCTCTTAAAAATGGGGCTTTCCTTTAAAAACAATATTTTTTATGGATATTACAATTTTTATTAAAATTTTTGGAAACCAGTTTAATATTTTTCTTTGTTGTAAACAAATATTTAATTTCAGAGCAACCCAAAATGGATTCGGACAAACTTATATATTTCTGCTCAGCGTATAATTTAATAAAGAATTGGAAAGTATTCTTTTAAGTAGAATATTTACTTTTTTATGAATATCATATCAGCAAAAACACAGGTTTTTAATAGTTAATTTTATTATTTCTTTAATTGAATTTTTTGGAAACCAATTTAATATTTTTAATGTAAAAAAACAAATCTGTAATTTCAGAATATTCCCAGAATAATTTGGAAAATTATTTATTACTCCTCAGCTTATAATTTTTTATAGTTTGAAGGAAAAAATTGGAGTTCAAAATTGCAAGAATGGGCGCATTATTGGCAACATTTAAGAAATTCATTTGTTTATATTTTTCCCATTGAGATCCGCGATCCTCGGAGTTATCTTTTGCTCGAAGTTGTTTGATATTAAAAGAAAGGAAAGCACTTGTTTAACTCATTTTGAACTCCGTAAGGGCGCAGTAACCACAATATTTCCTTGTGTTCGATTTAAAATCCGCATTATTCGTTTTTAAGGAGCTAAGGATTATGTAACATCTCAAGAAAAAACAGTGAACCCTTTTCCATTGCACAATGAACTAAACTGTAGCAATATTGACCATGATTTAGCCCTTAAGATTTTTATATATAGGGGCTATATACAATTATGAACTTGATATGGACCAAATTTTGTGTGATTGGGGATCGATTTATCTGAGGGCCATATATAACTATAGACCGATATGGACCTAGTTAGGCATGGTTGTTAACGACCATATACTAGCACAATTTACCAAATTTCAACTCACTCGCATGAAATTTGCTCCTCCAAGAGGCTCCAAAACCAAATCTCGGAATCGGTTTATATGAGGCTATGTATGATTATGGACTGATATGGACCACTTTTGGCATGGTTGTTAAATATCATATACATCCACCACGTACCAAATTTCAAGCAGATCGGATGAATCTTGCTTCTCCAAAAAGGCACCGGAGGTCAATTCTGGGGATCGCTTTATATGGGAGCTATATATAATTATGGACTGATAGGAACCAATTCCTGATGGTTGTTGGATACCCTATACTAACATCACGTACCAAATTTCAACCGAATGGGAAGAATTTTGCTCTTCCAAGGGGCTCTGGAGGTCAAATCTGGGGATCGGTGGTTTATATGGGGCCTATATATAATTATGGACCGATATCGACCAATTTTTGCATGGGAGTTTGGGGCCATATATTAACACCACGTACCAAATTTCAACTGAATCAGATGGATTTTAGTCTTCCAAGAGGCTCCGGAGGTCAAATCTGGTGATAGGTTTATATGGGGGCTATATATAATTATGGACCGATATCGACCAATTTTTGCATGGTTGTTAGAGACCATATACTAACACCATGTACCAAATTTCAGCCGGATCGGATGAAATTTGCTTCTCTTAAAGGCCTCGCAATCCAAATTGGGGGATCGGTTTATATGGGGGCTATATATAATTATGGACCGATGTGGACCAGCTTTTGCATGGTTGTTACAGACCATATACTAACACCATGTACCAAATTTCAGCCGGATCGGATGAAATTTGCTTCTCTTAGCGGTCTCGCAATCCAAATCGGGGGATCGGTTTATATGGGGGCTGTATATAATTATGGACCGATGTGGACCAATTTTTGCATGGTTGTTAGAGACCATATACTAACACCATGTACCAAATTTCAGCCGGATCGGATGAAATTTGCCTCGCAAGCCAAATCGGGGGATCGGTTTATATGGGGGCTATATATAATTCTGAACCGATGTGAACCAATTTTTGCATGGTTTTTAGAGACCATATACTCACATCATGTACCAAATTTCAGCCGGATCGGATGAAATTTGCTTCTTTTATAGGCCTTGCAAGCCCAATTTGGGGGTACCTTTGTATAGGGGCTATACGTAAAAGTGGACCGATATGGCCCATTTGCAATACCATCCGACCTACATCAATAATAACTACTTGTGCCAAGTTTCAAGTCGATAGCTTGTTTCGTTCGGAAGTTAGCGTGATTTCAACAGACGGACGGACGGACGGACATGCTCAGATCGACTCAGAATTTCACCACGACCCAGAATATATATACTTTATGGGGTCTTAGAGCAATATTTCGATGTGTTACAAACGGAATGACAAAGTTAATATACCCCCATCCTATGGTGGAGGGTATAAAAAGTTGTCCAAATTTATTTGAGTTACTCTGAAATTAAATATTTATTTTTTATATTAAATATGTATCCAAAACATCTAATGAAAAAAAATAATAATACCCAGCGAAAACTAGGTTACCACATCTCATTACAATTTTCATTACCAGGAGTAAATCTGTCATTACACATTGCATTACATTGCGGTGATTTATAATGAATAACTTATAATGGCAATAATAAATACTTCTGATAATTTTCGAATTGTTATTCTCAATAAAATAAATGATGTTATCATTCTGTATAACTATTCAAATAATTGAGCATTTACTTAAAAAACTCAAAAAATTAAGGAATATTCTTCACGAATATTTCATAATAATTGTGTTTTGTGCGCTTTACAGACTATCAGTTATTCCGGACGACAGTGCTCGTGTCGAACATATCCCATATATTGTGCACATTATAAGTTAAGTCCAAAGGCATAATCGATACTGCCTGCCATTTGCCTTATAAAAAAGGGAGTTAAAATCCATTTTTAGTAGTTTTTGAACCTAATGTGGTCTATTAGGTTTATTATAACGTGCAACACGGTCTATTAGATTTATTATAACGTACAACACGAATCAAACTCCCTTAAACAACCCACTTTTATTTGTGAAATTAATTTGCGTGTAATCTTATTTAGATGATTTGTTACATTTTTGTCTATTTCTGCAATATTCGTTTCTATTCAAGTAGTGCTCATATTACAGCATTACTTGCCATATTTTGATCCATTGTAATCGGCTAGAGAAGTCAATATTTTCGAGATTTGCAATCTTTGGTATATCTACGAATAAGTGATTACATATCAGGTGATTATATGCTTTAAAAGCACTACTTATTTCATGGCCGAAGGTATGCGTGGGGAGAAGTACTTTCCTCCTAGGACATGCGTGTGTAAATGTAATCCGGAGCGATGTCAATTAATAAGTGTTTTTTTGATTTTTAAATACGCTTACCTACAAGCTTACCGGGTAATGAGAGTTTTTGCTGCACCCTCACAAAAAATCGCTTCTGTAACATATACTCCCAAACATATTTTGCTTCAAGCATATACATTTTTTGGGTATTGCCCAAATATTTATATGTTTGATCTCTTCCAATATATAATATGTTTGAAAGCATATTGGTCTAAACAATATATGTTTGGGTAGTCTAAGTTCCAAACATTTTGTATTTTTGCATCCAAATTCAATAATGTTGTCTTCTAAAAAACAATATGTTATTATGTGAACATATAATATGTTTGGAAGCATTTTGCACCCAAAAATATTATATGCTTAAAAAAAAATCTCCCAAACAATATTGTGCTCAAAATTTTATTTATTTATTTATATATTTACAATCATAATGAATTATGAAAATAAACAGGTAATATAGGTGCTAACAACATAGGTTTTCGACCTGAATGCTCAAAATTTTGTTTCTGCCTAATTATATATTCCCCCACATCTTTCTCATTTCCACGAGATTTTTTAGTTCTTAGCACCTTTTTCTGTAATACAAACATTGTAGAAGAAATTATTCAATTTTATGATTTTTATTTTATTTTAATTTTACCTTTTGCCGGACGGGGATTCGAACAGCGGACCACACAGTTTGTAAGGATCAAAGAAGGTTAGGTTAGGTTAGGTTATCAAAGAAGTAGCTGATCAATTGCCCAAGGAAAAATAAAATGTTAATTTTGTAATAACAAGCAACCACCAACTTAATTCAATATCGCTCCCTGTTAAATAGCGCTCCAAGCTACTAAACACATATATGTTTATAGGCTATTTCTAAATTAATATATGTTTGCATCCAAGCATATTATATGTACACACATTTTATGTCCCAAACATAATATGTTCTAACATATTAACATATATGTCCCAAACATGTTATGCTAGTTTATGAACATTATATGCTTGCACTCAAAAATATTGTGTTTAAAAATTTGTGTTCCAAACATATAATGTTTATAGCCAAACATATGAAAACCAGTATTTTTCATCCGTGTGGGTATGCATAAAACAAACCAAATATTCTGGTTAACCCTAGACAGTCATCATTCGTCAAAATGACGACACGTAATTTAATTTTCGATTTAAAATGCATTTTAGTCTATTGGGAAATGGTAAATTTAAGTTATACTAACTCGACCGTTTTATGAATTTTTGTTTTATAATAATTAAAACCAAATTGAATAAGAAAATAAATTCAAGTTTGGTTCACTTTTCGCTCACGATGAAAATGATAGCGTCTTGAAATGAGCCGTAGTCAAAATGACGAAGGATGACGTTAATGTACAAAAAATAAGCAGGACTGACCAGGGTTAAAAGAAAGTTAAAGAATCCTCCTTAAATCACTATTAAATTACAAGCAAAGGAGTACTAAACTTTTTTCCAAACTTTTAAGGGGTTATTCTGAAATTAAATATTTTTTTACATTAAAAATATTACATTGGTTTCCAAAAAAATTGATTAAAGAAATACTAAAATAATGTATTAAAATAAAAACCTGTACTTTTGATGATAAAGAGGTCATAAAAACGTAAATATTCTAGTTGAAAGAAAGCCAATTTTTAAAAGAAAACTTACCAATTCTCTATTTTTTAAATTTGTTCGAATCCATCTGGAGTTGCTCTTAAATATTGCTTTTACAACAAAGAAAAACATTAAATTGGTTTCCAAAAAAAAAATTAACAAATAATAATATACATAAAAAATATTCTTTTTAAAAGAAAGCCATATTAAAAAAATACTTACCAATTTATGACTAAACTATACGCTGAGATATAACAAAAATTTTCCAAATTCATCTGGAATTGAATATTAATTTTTTACATTGAATACACTTTCAATTTCAATATATTTCCTAAATATTCTTATCCCCATTTTCAGGAAGCTCCGTTAGTGCTACGTTAGCTAATGAACTTTTAAACCGTACTATGGACATGTCTGTCATCTTGTCTATATATTCCATATGCCAGTTAGGAACTTAACTGATACAAATTTTTCAGTTAAAGTTAACCGGAGAGAAGATATTTCGATTTTACTTTCTGTTAACTGGGAGTTAAAGCCTAACGGGGATACATGAAAATGGCCGTTAATAACTTTTTTCTAAACTACCGATAAAATATTAATAACTTTCAATTAAAAGGTTTACTAAACACACACCAATATATGTCTCAAAAATCCAAAATATTCCATGCCATTATATTCCCTTGTTGCATACCTGCTTAAAAGATGCAACAGCCCACGCCAACGCCAACTATACAACTGAAGCATGCCAAACAAAACCAAGCAAAGCCAAAGCATTCCTACAACAACAAAAACACATGTGCCTTTATTGAAAACAACACCTTATCCAGCCAAAGAAACCATCCGCGAATAACAAACACACACAAACCACTAAATGAACAAAAATAAAAACAACCCTACGCTCATGTATACACAACATTCCCAACATTCGCTACCATTTCTCATTAACCCTGGAAAGTCATTCTTATTTTTTGTACACAAACGTCATCCTTCGTCATTTTGACTACGGCTTATTTCATGACGCTATAATTTGCATCGTGAGACCCAAAATTGAGTTTACTTCCTTTTTCAATGTGTTTTTAATTAGTATAACACAAAAATTCATAAAATGGTTTTATTGGTATAACTCAAATTTAACATTTCCCAATCGATCAAAAAGCACTTTAAATCGAAAATGAAATTACGCGTCGTCATTTTGACGAAGGATGACTGTCCAGGGTTAATGCATTACTCTCACTCAAGCAAAACTCAAGTAACATCGTCTTTACATTAATCACATTCCACTATGCCGATAAAGATCTCTGTACTATGCATTAGTTCATCGCATCTGCTGACAATTTACTGTAATAGTAATATTCGTAAAGGCACACCAGTTTATGAACGATGAAACGTTTAACTTCAAATTTGCAAAAACTTCATGAAATGTTATCTACCATTTTTGATGAAAATGTCTATAAATTTAATTGCATGTGAACTAAAAACATTTCATTGTGTAATTTTCTACCAACAATTATTAACTATATGAATTGTCAGTAAGAAATTGCTATCCACTTTCAAGTTCATTTTTCGTAAAAAAATATTTTCTCATACAAAAAAATCTTATAGTAAATTGCACTTATTATTTAGAAAGTACTTTACATTTCACAAGTAGTTTTATAGCATGACAAACGAATTTTTAACTACCAGTTAAGAAATTTTTTAAAGAAATTTCCATCGTATTTTGTAGGCCATGAACTAAACGATTGCTACATAGAATTTGTAACATTTCCTTTCGAGTAGTTAATTTTCGTTGAAGATACGAAAAATGAACCAAAATTCTGAAAAATTCTCGTAATAAATTATTGTAAAAATCTTCTTAAATTTACGAGACACTTTTTTTCTGTGTACTATATTATATGGAGAACTTTGCTTATATATGATTAATACCTCCTCACCTAGATACATCATTATCACCAATACAAGAATTTTAGCCAGACGAGCGATACAATTCGAATATTAATTATTATTGATAAAGGGTGATTCTTTTGAGGTTAGGATTTTCATGCATTAGTATTTGACAGATCACGTGGGATTTCAGACATGGTGTCAAAGAGAAAGATGCTCAGTATGCTTTGACATTTCATCATGAATAGACTTACGATCTGCCACAACGTCGAATTTTCAGTGAATGGGCCCTAGAAAAGTTGGCAGAAAATCCGCTTTTTTATCGACAAATTTTGTTCAGCGATGAGGCTCATTTCTGGTTGAATGGCTACGTAAATAAGCAAAATTGCCGCATTTGGAGTGAAGAGCAACCAGAAGCCGTTCAAGAACTGCCCATGCATCCCGAAAAATGCACTGTTTGGTGTGGTTTGTACGCTGGTGGAATCATTGGACCGTATTTTTTCAAAGATGCTGTTGGACGCAACGTTACGGTGAATGGCGATCGCTATCGTTCGATGCTAACAAACTTTTTGTTGCCCAAAATGGAAGAACTGAACTTGGTTGACATGTGGTTTCAACAAGATGGCGCTACATGCCACACAGCTCGCGATTCTATGGCCATTTTGAGGGAAAACTTCGGAGAACAATTCATCTCAAGAAATGGACCGGTAAGTTGGCCACCAAGATCATGCGATTTGACGCCTTTAGACTATTTTTTGTGGGGCTACGTCAAGTCTAAAGTCTACAGAAATAAGCCAGCAACTATTCCAGCTTTGGAAGACAACATTTCCGAAGAAATTCGGGCTATTCCGGCCGAAATGCTCGAAAAAGTTGCCCAAAATTGGACTTTCCGAATGGACCACCTAAGACGCAGCCGCGGTCAACATTTAAATGAAATTATCTTCAAAAAGTAAATGTCATGGACCAATCTAACGTTTCAAATAAAGAACCGATGAGATTTTGCAAATTTTATGCGTTTTTTTAAAAAAAAAGTTATCAAGCTCTTAACAAATCACCCTTTATATGCAGCGATATCAAACAAACATTCATAATCCTCAGGGCTGACGAATGAGGGGTCATAGAAGTTAGGAACTTCTTTGGAGTGGTTGGGTTGGCGGTGGGTTGGATTGGTTGGGTTGGGTTTTCCTAGAGATATCTTCACCAATAAGAGCTACCTTAAATATTTTTTTAAGTAGACGAACCCGAATACTATTTTCCGAGGAAAAACCCCCCAAGACTGAGAACGGGTGGTACAAGAATGTAGCCAATGCCTCCGGAAATAGAAAAATGCTCTACACCGTTTAGTTCAAGGAAACCAAACGGTACAAGAATTTTACTAAAAAGTCTATACCCATTTATTTTTAATATTAAATAAAATTGGTTCAATGGACTTAGCCAATGAGCCATTACAACTCTTAACCCAGACGAGACAAGACACGCAACACATTTGTACGAGGCCTCAAAGGAGATCTAGCACGACTCCTAGGGATGAAAGAGCCGGCAGATTTCCCACAACCCTTCATATATGCTTAAAGTTAGAAAATCAGAATTTCCGCTCTAATTATGCAAAATAAAATTCCACACGAACCGCAATACGTGCCAAAGAGAAATGTTCAGCATAGAGACCACCCTGGTCACCGAACTTTTTTCCTTAACTAGCTCACATTCCACAACTACAGACAAGCGTTTATCGAAATAATAATATTTCGCACGGACCATACCATACAAATGCTTACCGAATCAATAATTTCTCTCCAGACCAGTTCAAAATGTTTATAACGGATTTCAAAATATATCTCAACAAACTCAATTTGTACCCCGCGTCCGTTTGTGCCCAAACCAAAGTACGACCTGAGCCAATGGAAGTTAACTCAAGCTTGCACTCAAATATGATAAACTACATGAATAGGCCGAAACCAAACGATTTCGAAGGAACAAAGGTCAACACCGCTAGGTTTTCAAAATCCTGCTAGCAAGGTGCAGCGGAACATCCATTTAGAAACCAATTATGCACCACAGGAGATGAGTTATCACGGCCACCCACTAAATAATGTCGAATTTAGTTCCCAATCCGAGTACAGATTCCACAGGAAACTGTAACACAAGCAAATCAACCGAACCAACCAGATGATTTTACCGATTTAAATTTTATAGGCTAACCGACTCCTCGCTGCTCTACGTTAAATGAAAATCGAGGAGTGGAGAAATACTTAACATCTTAATAGACGCCGGTTCAATAAAAAGTTATATTCAGGCATCACTACCCTCAAAAATCACCCGGAACGAAGAATCGTTTTTCGCGAAATCAGTTGCAGGATGAATAGAAATAACTCACCGCACTTTTATTAATCTCTTCAAAGTTGAAGACGTTAATCTTAAATTGTATATTTTACACCACGTTAACTACCTTTCATGACACCCCAGTCTACACGAGGTAGACTGTCCCTTAAATCAATGTCTCTTAAATCAGAAGTGCAAAAACAGGTACAAGAACTGCTTAAGTATGCTATTATTAGACCATCTTGGTCTCCGTATAATTCACCTCTCTGGATCGTTAAAAAAACCTGATTCACAAGGTAACAAACAGTACAGGCTGGTAACAGATTATAGGAAGTTTAACACCGTCACTATAGCGGACTTATATCACACCCCGAACTAGGATGGAATATCTGAAACTTCCCGCATACGTTGTTCGTCAATGTTATCTTGATCCATTCCAACGAACTGGAAGAGAAACCAGGCGTTTTTTCAATGGTTTATACTTTTGTAAAACACGAGTTTTCACAGATTCAATTGTACAAGTTTGTTCGTCATATCAATACCTTGAATTCAAGTACATACAACGACATAATCGGCATTTCTAGATCGAGATATCATTTGTTTAGTGAAAAAAGTCAGAATAAAAACTAAAAATAGCGGGATATCTCATAAACTGTTCCATAAAACATTAACTTTCATTTTCGAATTCAACAGATGAAACTACATAAGGAAAGTCACCTCTCATTAAATGTACATGAAAAAAATTTTATTTTGTAAACTAGTGTAACCCGCTTCCAGCTACGCAGCAGAAGTGATGAATTTAACACGGGCTTGTCATAGGACGTATGTCCACCATTTCAACAGCCGTTGCACTGAATTTGCACCACTTCTTACTCTGTGAATCAAATTCAGTGTTTTGGATGTGAATTAAAAAATCTTGTCATATTTGTCAAAAACAAATAAATAATTTTTATAATACTTTTATGATTTTTAATGCATTCTAACGCTTGTCCGAACCGTTTGAATTAAAATATTTTGAAAAATTCGCAATATTTCTGAATGGATTTTGAATTTTTTTCGACAAAATTGCAATAATTTGTACCCTTTCATTAAAGAGTACTCTGTTTTTAACCTTTTTGAAGCAAAAAAATTAAATTTGCCCATTAAAAATAAGAAAATCGAGTTATAAATAATTGAATTAAAAGAACTTTCTGTGTAATTAAAGAACATCTTAGGGAGTACATCTTTTGGAAGTATTTTAAAGTTGTGCCTTTGGAAGAACATCCACATTTTTTTGCTGGGTAGTTACGATCATCGCATTTACACCATGAATACTGTTTCTTTCACTATGATCCTGGGGCCGTTGATCTCAGTGGTCGTCGCCATTTTATAGTGTTTTTACCGACCTTGTATAGGTATTCCTATTCTTTCCCCCGGCAAATTTAATATTTTTCCTAGATCGAATATTGTATTCGGTACGACAAGTAATCGTCGTCGTCGCCTCGTCACAAATTTTGCATTCCTGCGCAGAAGCGATGACGACGATTGCTATCTGTCTAGAAAACAAAAGCGAGAAAACTTAAAAAGCGAAGACTACACACAAAGAAAATTTCATTAAAAGTCAGCCAACGAAAAATGTTCATTGATATAACGAAACATTTTCATTAATACAATGAAAATATTCGTTAATAGTACGAAACGTTATTTTAACGAAAAATTTCGTTGTATTAACGAATTTAGCTGACTTTTAACGACACATTTCGTTAATATAACGAAACTTTTTCTATTAGTGTACGATAAGAATAAGGGGAACTGTAATCACATGGACGAATTGATATAAGGATTAAATCTCACGGTAGCTCATTTTTAATGAAAATATCATCCGGGGAACGTAAAATGTTTCATGTTTCTTTTGTTGTGCAACAAATTTGAATACCTAAATTTAACATAAATATGACTTCCAAAATACCATCCATTTTATTTTTAACGTATTAACATTGCAAAATCATTGGCAATATTATGAATGACAAACGAGATTAGATCCTACCTGGAAGCAAATCAATTTCCTTACTATAACCTCATAGTAATTTTTGTTTTATTGAAAGCGGGAATTCTAAGAAGATTTTGGCCTGATCTTCCTCCCCTCTATGCTCAACACGTACCATCTATTTTTTAAGTTATTCATATTTCATATCATATAAACTTACCAGTTATGTAGTCGATTTCGAAAAACTCCTCATCTGAAATTGAGTAAAACAAGCGCCTCAGCAATGGACTTTCAGCTTGAATATTAACGGAAAGAGCAGAAAAAATGTCAACATCTTCTTTTACTCGACCGAAGTAAAATTGTTTGGTGAATATGGGCATTGATCGATCAACAACCTAAAACGATATTGATGATAGTTGTGTATTATATGCAATGAAATTATTCTTTTGGAAAAAAATTATTTATTTTATTTTTATATTTTTATAATTAAAAAGTACAATAAACGGAACTGTATGTTCTAAAGCTAGAATTATATGACCAGACCCGTCTTTCCCTCTGGGCACGTGCCCAGGGCCACGCGATAAATAAGGGCCCCCTAGCTCCTGCCAGATTGCTGAATTTTATTATGAAGATGTTAATGAGCAAGAGTTAGAAATGGAATGTTTGCATTTAACAGAATACTTGAAAATTGTGGACAGTGAAAATGAGGGAACTAATTCTATGTTAAAAATATATCAACTCTTGAAAGAAAACAACATTGACGACACATTTCCAAATGTAAAAATCGCAACTAGAATATTTTTAAGCATGATAGTTACTAACTGCAGTGGGGAAAGTTCCTTATCCAAACTAAAAAGAATTAAAAAAGAATTGAGAAGTACAATGCTTCAATTAAGATTAGGGAGATCGCTGATGTCCATAGAACCCCAGCAAAAAAAGCGTCGCCAAAAAGTAGTGAAAATGTGCTTTTTGAATCCGGAAGTGATCAAAATTGGCACAGAAGCGATGAATTTAACACGGGCTTGTCATAGGACGGATGTCCACCATTTCCACAGCCGTTGCACTGCGTTTGTTTCACTTCTAAAGGTGTGATCCTAATTCAGTGTGTTGGTACATCCAATTAAAACAAATGTGATATTTTGAAAAAAAAAAAAAAATTATTTTTATGATTTTTAATGCATTCTAACCGTCCTCCGTGCTCATTTCACCACGCTTGAATTTTGCATACCAATCAATTATTGTTTATTTCCCTGTGGCAGAGTCCGGAAACTCATTATCAAGCCAAGTTTTTGCTTCCACCGTATTTTTCCCCTTCAGAAAACAGTATTTTATCAAAACACGAAATTCCTTTTTTCCATTTTTTTCACAATAACAAAAGTTGCTTCACAAAAGACGCTCTATCTCACAAACTAATTGACTTACAGACGTCAAATTTTGACACGAATCATTTGAAGGTTGGTACTATATAAAAATAGTATGCACTTAATACTAGCGACGCCATCTATGTGTCAGACCGGGGACTTATCAGCCAACCTGTTAACATTTAAAATCGTGACCATTGTATTTTCATTCAAACAAAATTCTTTTCATCAATATAATAACATTTTAGATGAGGACAATTATATTTTTCTTAGAACCATGTTCACTGAGCCAACATGGTTGCAGGTGAAAATGTTACATGGTCGCCGCAAAAATAGCTCCTATCATATTATTTTGCTCTTCAAATATGATTGTGACAATCATGTTCCTTCTCTGCGTGTGGATGTACCAGGATTTCCACCACATAACTTGCAACTCAAAGTTGGTACGGTTATTATGATATTGCGTAAATTGAATCCATCGCGACTTTACACTTCAATTAAACGGATAATTTGCGGACACGTATAACGCTTCGATTCAGTGATTACGTTGGATTCGCCTTCATTCACAAGTTCAACTAATTAACACTTCATTTTTGTAATAGAAATAAATTTATTACTGCTGTAAAATGAAATAAAAAGTTTCCTTTTTTAAACATAAAACAAAATAAAAAAAATCGTCATCTTTTAATCACCAAATGAAATGTTACGTAAAACAAAGCTAGCAAAAATGGCGAACGGAATTCGCCGAGTTTGCTAGTTATTTCTATAAATAAAAGATAATATGTGATATTTAGATTTTGAACAACATACCTTTATTAAAACAGTTACTTCCGAATAACAAGGGGTTTGAGCATTATCATATGCTGCTACTACCAACTCATACTTGTTGTCAATACTTCCGATTCTCTGTTTTAGAATGACATCGCCAGTTTTTCTATCCACTTTGAAAAGTTCGCCATTTCCTTTTTTCATTTCGTAGCGAACCTCTCCGTTTTCAAAACTATCTAAATCAATAGCTTTGACTTTCAGAACAATAGTGCCTTTTTTGTCATCGAGAGAAACTGTAGAGTAATACGGGAGATTTACAAATAATGGACAATTATCGTTGATATCCAAAATTAATATTTCAACGTGGGTAATAGCTCGTCGAAGGTGCCGTTCATTATTCTCGTATATCTCTGATAAAGCCTCAACTATAACGGTGTATTTATCCATTGTTTCGCGATCAAAGACGACACCAGTGGTTTTAATGGCACCCGACGTTTTTCCAATCTCGAAAAAAGATGATGGGTTTAGTATTTTGTATTCGACTTTTTCTTCCAAATAATTTCCTATTACATTCACTAAGCCTATAAAAGAAATTTTTGTAGAATTTTCCATGGTTGAAAAATCGTATTTTTCTTTTTGGAATTTGAAACCCGATTCTTCTGTATTTTCTGTAATTATTTGCAATTGTGCGATTGTTGAGAATAGTCCATCTGAAGCTCGGATATGCAATGTAAACTTGGGCAGCATTTCATATATATTTCTGAAAATAAAAACACCAAAATGTATAGTCAACACTGATAGAAAAATATGTTTTTCAAATGTTCCGATGTAAACAAAATGTGTTTTGGGCTGAATTTTTTAAACACAATATATTGAAGTGCAAAACTGAAATGCTCCTAAACCAGAGAGCTAGAGAGAGAGAGTGTAGAGAAAGAAATAGAGATGGAAACCTGGAGGTTTCCATCTTTCACACAGTGAAAGAATCAAAAGAAAGTAATTTCTGTGAAACTGCTTGCCCTGCCAGCATTTCAAAGTTCCATTTCAGCCTCATCGCTGCCACAGATTCGTGTGATACTACAACAATCGCCAACTGTGATGGGGAAGCGTATCAAAAAGTATGAAATGTACATGAAAGTATTTTGCCATTACTATTGTTACAAGAGCAATTAAATTTTGTGAAACACCAAGCGCAACTAGCTTATTATAATTTATTTAAATAAAAATTGTAATGAAGTGCTGAAAACATAGTTATTTCGCTTAAAATTTTGAAAGGAATATTGGTAAACAATTTTTGACTTTCCAAATGGAATAAAGTGATAGTTTTTCAGATATTTTTCCAGACACGCTGCCTCCATCGAGAATAAAAACACTGGCTGATAGACGCTGCAACATTTAACTTGCTACTTGTAACTCAACACCATTCTTTTATGAATGCAAAAAATTATGTTAAATGTGATGTGATAGTCGTATAAATGTTATATTTATAAAAATTTATATATGTTTAATCAAATTAATAAACATATGAACAGTCGTGTTTTACTTGACCACAATGATTCTTTCACAACTATCTTAAAATTCACTTTTTCTGATAGTTTGAAGGGGCTCTTATTGAATTTATCTAAAAAGGCACCTAATAATTGCACTCATGCGATAATTTTTTTAGTAACTTGGCGTGGTACAACTTCTCGATAATGACGGCGCTTTTCCGAGGAGTTTGGGATATCGTATACAACTGTTTTCGACGTGGTGGGGATTCTCAGAAGCGCCGTCAAATTCAAACCATATTGGCAGGGTGTATGTTGTTTCGGAAAACGGCTATTCTCTTGACATGTGGCTTTATTTACATATTTATTAGCATGTTAATGCGGCTTTATTATTTTAATATTAAAATAAGTATTCGGAGTAAAGAGAATAGACATTCGGAACAAAGAGAATAAACATTTGAAAAAAGAGCACGTGTTTTTGCTTTGAGAGCAGCATTTTATGTACACGCAAAGAAAAAAATGTTTGGAAAACGTGTACCGAAAACGTTTTTCTGTTGTTAGAGTTTTTTGAATTTCTTTGAAAAATTTACACTTTTATCACCAAAAAAAAGTTTGTTACAAAATTTTAACTTTTTTCAATAACCAAAAATTATTTTTTAACCAACAACGCAGTCCATTTCATTTACATCAAGCACTGTTCTTTTCTGAATTTAAGTTTTTAATAAGACACATTTTACAGTTTCATAGTATAAATTTAATATATTAGTATGTAATGTTGAACACCTTTTCGGAATCTTCCGAACATATCTGGAATGTATGTAAAAAAAAATGGTGTTCGGTCGAAGCACGGATCGAACCCAGGACCCTTGGTATGGAAGGCGGACGTAGCAACCACTGCTCCACGGTGCCCAACTAAATGTATGCTTCTGTTAAATAAAGATCGTTTAATCGGCTCGTGGGCGCCCAAGCTATGCTATATAAATATAACTTGTATGGATAATTGTCTATTGGTGACAATAACAGCTACTTAGCCCAGTGGATAGTGTGTTGGCTGACAAATTGCATGGTCTGCGGTCCGATTCTCCGTTCAGGCGAAAGGTAAAATTTAAAAAATTTATAAAATCGAATTATTTCTTCTACATTGTTTATATTATAGAAAACGGTGCTAAGAACAAAAAAAAACCTCGTGGAAGTGAGAAAGATGTGAGGGAAAATGTAATTAGCCAGAAAAAAAAAAATTATCGGAACCAGTTTTTCTTCTTGGTTCGTCAAAACAAATCGGAACGCACGACGAGTAAGTCAAAATATTTAGACAAAGGAAATTAAAAAGAAAACAGTGAAAAATATACCAAAAAGGACACTCTACTCTTTTTAGAGGTTACAGCAGTAGTGAATTTTATTGTTCATTACCATTTTATGTGGTTGTATTTTTATCAACATCGGCACCAAACCAAGTCGGAACAGTAAGTTGAAAAATGTGGAAACAGTGAAAACAAAGATAGCTTAATCATATGGGAAAATTTAGAAACTAATAAACGGACCAAAATAATAATTAAAACAAAGATGTATAAAAACAAAGTCTTGTTCCTCTTTATTAACACGTAGACTATGACGAGTTGACGGACACTTTCAAAACTAAAAGTGGACATTAAGTTCGAGTTTTGCCGCAAACATTATTTTTCATTTTAACGGCAAAACTCGAATCTGTAAGAGTAGAATAACATTTAAACAATTTTGTGACAAATTGTATTACAACTTGGTAGGGAATGATCCATAGCAACAATTGAAAAAGTATATTTCTTTATAATATTTCTTTATAATTATTAAAGAAAAGTAATTGTGAAAACATAGCCTACTTATTACCGACATTAAGGCAAAAATGAATTTAATTGCAAATTTTTCGTTAATAAAACTTTTTAGCTGGGAATAGTGAAGAACTTAAATATAGCAAATTAAAGCTTTGGTTTGTTTATTTTAATGGGCGCCAGACAATAGGGAAAAAAGCCTTTCGGAAGAATAAGCCAATGGTTTCCAATTTCAAATTCACAAAGAAGTTTTCTTTTATTGAATAAGTTTTCTTTTATTGAATATATACGTACAGGCTTGAAATATTTTTGTTGAGAAGAGTATCCTGTTGAAAGAGAATGAACGAAAATCTAGTAATTCCTATTATCTGCATAAATCATACAAACGTTTAAGCATACATAAAAATAATACATAAAAAGAACATAAGTGTAACTCTCCCACAATCTATATTTATTATTCACAACGAAACTGTAATGAGCCAGTGCACTCTTCAAAAAAATGTAAATGATCTACAATGCACATATAACTATTTGCTATTGAACTTCTAACTTTCATTACAAATTTCATATAACGGTACATCGAATTGGTGTCTAGCGACAAAACCGCTAATGATAACACAGGGGGAACAAAATTGAACTTTTTTTGTGTTGATTTGACATTTATAGCAAACTTTTAATAATTTGAGGTCGCTGAACCCAAATCTGCACTTGGTTTTTTTCTATCAGCTCGATTTTTCGAGATATACCGTTATGATCAAAATGAAGGCAATAAAATTTTGGTAAATTTTTTTTGGGTCTTAGAGGCTCCGCAAGCCAAATCTGGGGATCGGTTTATATAGGGGCTATATATAATTATGGACCGATGTGGACCAATTTTTGCATGGTTGTTAGAGACCATACACCAACATCAAGTACCAAATTTCAGCCGCATCGGATGAAATTTGCTTCTCTTTGAGGCTCCGCAAGCCAAATCTGGGGATCGGTTTATATGGGTGCTATATATAATTATGGACCGATGTGGACTAATGGTTGCATGGTTGTTGGAGACCATATATACCAACACCATGTACCAAATTTCAGCCAGATCGGATGATATATGCTTCTCTTAGAAGCTCCGTAAGCCAAGTCTGGGGGAGCGTTTATATGAGGGCTATACGTAAAAGTGATCCGATATGGCCCATTTGCAATACTATCCGACCTACATCATAACAACTACTTGTGCCAAGTTTCAAGTCGATAGCTAGTTTCGTTCGGAAGTTAGCGTGATTTCGACAGACGGACGGACGGACCTTAGATCGACTCATAATTTCACCACGACCCAGAATATATACTTTATGGGGTCTGAGAGCAATATTTCGATGTGTTACAAACGGAATGACAAAGTTAATATACCCCCCCGTCCTATGGTGGAGGTTATAAAAAAAAAATATAAGAAAATCTCTAACGATATTCTCTTTAAGCCGTCTTTACATTGTTTTTCAACTTTTCAAGTAGTTTTAGAGATATCGTTCAATTTTTGAAAAAAAAATTAAATTTTAACAATTTTTTTTGTTTTTAAAAATTCCTAAAAAATCACAATGGGGCAAAAATCACAGTTTTGGCCCAAAAATTAAAGCACTTCCGCAACTAAAATATTTTTGTATGCTAAGTATTATTCATATATATGAAAAGCTTCCAAAAAATGAAGTCATAAAATGAAGTCATATTTACCATTTTATACGAAATTTTACTAAATTTGAGGAAACTCGGTTTTAGTTCGATTTTTGGTTATTTTTACGAATGATTTACATTTTTTTCTTCAGTTTTAAATTTTTATACCCCGGTAAAATTCCGTACCTTATTCTAGTTAATAAAGTATTTCTAACTGCTTTCTGTTAAGGATTTTTTACTGAATAGTAAATTTTATTATTTTACACAGAAATTTAACTTTTTTCATTTCACACAAAATTATTTAGAAGTGAACTATTATTTACTTTCATTTAAGCACTATTATCATTGCATTACGTTAGGTTAGGTGGCAGCCCGATGTATCAGGCTCACGGACTGAATAGTCTCATTGTGATACCACATTGGTGAACTTCTCTCTAATCCCTGAGTGCTGCCCGATTCCATGTTAGGCTCAATGACAAGGGACCTCCTTTTTAAAGCCGAATCCGAACGGCGTTCCACATTGCAGTGAAACCACTTAGAGAAGTTTTGTTTTCACTGCAATGTGGAACGCCGTTCGGATTGCATTCAAACTAAATGAATTTCGCATCACGAATCGTTATTATTTAAAAAAAAAAATTTCGACTTGTTTTGGTGCCACATGAAAAAAATTGATGTACATAAAGGGTGATTTGTTAAGAGCTTGATAACTTTTTTTAAAAAAAAAAACGCATAAAATTTGCAAAATCTCATCGGTTCTTTATTTGAAACGTTAGATTGGTCCATGACATTTACTTTTTGAAGATAATTTCATTTAAATGTTGACCGCGGCTGCGTCTTAGGTGGTCCATTCGGAAAGTCCAATTTTGGGCAACTTTTTCGAGCATTTCGGCCGGAATAGCCTGAATTTCTTCGGAAATGTTGTCTTCCAAAGCTGGAATAGTTGCTGGCTTATTTCTGTAGACTTTAGACTTGACGTAGCCCCACAAAAAATAGTCTAAAGGCGTCAAATCGCATGATCTTGGTGGCCAACTTACCGGTCCATTTCTTGAGATGAATTGTTCTCCGAAGTTTTCCCTCAAAATGGCCATAGAATCGCGAGCTGTGTGCAATGTAGCGCCATCTTGTTGAAACCACATGTCAACCAAGTTCAGTTCTTCCATTTTTGGCAACAAAAAGTTTGTTAGCATCGAACGATAGCGATCGCCATTCACCGTAACGTTGCGTCCAACAGCATCTTTGAAAAAATACGGTCCAATGATTCCACCAGCGTACAAACCACACCAAACAGTGCATTTTTCGGGATGCATGGGCAGTTCTTGAACGGCTTCTGGTTGCTCTTCACTCCAAATGCGGCAATTTTGCTTATTTACGTAGCCATTCAACCAGAAATGAGCCTCATCGCTGAACAAAATTTGTCGATAAAAAAGCGGATTTTCTGCCACTGATTTTGGTAATAAAATTCAATGATTTGCAAGCGTTGCTCGTTAGTAAGTCTATTCATGATGAAATGTCAAAGCATACTGAGCATCTTTCTCTTTGACACCATGTCTGAAATCCCACGTGATCTGTCAAATACTAATGCATGAAAATCCTAACCTCAAAAGAATCACCCTTTATAAATCAATTTACAAAGGGGAAGAACTGAACTTGCAGTGTTCACTTTTTCATTTTTGATTTTTATGTTTAAGTAGCTGTAGCTTTAAAAGCACAAAGACGTGTTTAAACCCATGGATTTTTTAAATTCGAAACAAAACCAGTCACTAGAGTTCAGTTGGGAACCTACACTCGATTTTGCTGATTGCAGGTCAAGAAAAAAAAAACACCGCAAAAACAATACAAAAAAAATATACAAGTGAAATTCATAGCCAATGATTCTTCTAATAGAGTCAGCAGAATCAATTCAACAAAACAGAAGAAAATGCAGCCTTCAGATCACAATTCGCACTAGCTCAAGTACACCCAGAAAAAAGTGACCCCTTCTTTAAGTTAAAATGAACTCATTGTGAAGAAAGTTGAACTTCGTATAGCGCCAAAGACATTTTTTATTTGTTTGAACGATGTGATTTTCATAGAAATTAGGTAGAATGCATTCCATATATTAGTAACATTTTCCTATATTTATGTTCCCTTATACTACAGAGTGAAAAATTTGACTGAATTGAATTCATATATGGAATGATTTTATTGAACATTTTTCATTCATTGGGACAAATCTTACATATTTGTGGTAAACCTTTTTACTTCAAACTTAGAACTGCTTACCTTCGTTTTTAAATACAATTTTATTTATTTATATAGGCAATTTTTCTTCAATAAAATAGACGTTTTATTAATATATTTATTAAGAATCAACAGCATCGACTGGCCTTGAAATATTAGTTTATTATTCCATTATTTCTAATCTCCATGTAATGTCATCAACTGTAAACGCATTTTTTCTTCTTCTTGTACCTTTCGCTTTTAATAAGTTGCTGCTTAACGATTATGTCCTCTTTTTACAATTCCAATACCTACAAATATAAAAAATCATAAACCAATTTTTTCCCAAAAGGTTAGCGTCACTGAATGTTACCTGTTAATTGAAGATTCCAAAATGAAAACGAATGAAGGGGTTGTTATTCTGTTTTCTTTATTCATACACTATCACGAACATAATTTTTTCTCACTAATTTAAAATAGCAAATGTTTTATATATTTTATTTGTTATTTATTATATTATTTTACTATATTATTTTTTAACATTCCCTCCGTATACCATAACAACGCGATTCCAACTAAAAAAAACAACCCACGCGCAAACATATCGATTACATCGATGACAGGTATCGATTACCGGTAGATAAAAGAAATATAGGATAATTCCTGATATTCTAGCAAGTGTGTCTCGCTTAAGTTTTAAAAGGATTGAATACTTCTTAGAACGAATGAACTAAAATATTTGTCTATGTCAAATGTTGTTCGTATGTATGATAAGCTTTCTATAATAAAGGAAGTCAGAATTATCATTTTATAAGAAATTTTACTAAATTTGAGGAAACATGGTTTTAGTTCGTATTTTGTTTATTTTTACGAATGCTTTGTTATCAGTGAATAAAATTTTCTCGTTCAGTAGTAAATTCTTATATCCAGCGAAGAAAACAGTATTAGTAAAAGTCCATGCCTTATTGCAGTTAATGAACTATTCCTAACTGCTTTCAGTTTAGGATTTTTTACTGAAACAAGTAAATTTTATTATTTTAAACAAAAATTTAACTTAATGAAAATAAATTGGCTAAACTAAATTGATGAACATTTGTTCCTTTAGTTCCGTAGGCACTTTTTTCTGGGCGTATATTCTTTAGGCGTTGTTTAACGTTTCTTTTCACTTCTGAGCACAGTTTTCGTGCATCCACTATTTATAAGTCGAGACGAATTTTATTTGTGGACAGTGTACACTTCCGAAATTCATTTTGTGTTGTCCCAGCTTTAAAATCGTCGACATTTTGCGTTTGTGATAGCTGCAACAAAAACAAACAATTCCTCCTGTCAGGGCGTTTTATGGCTGCTGATAGGGTGTAGGGTAAGAGAATTCTCCATCCGTAATGTTACAAAAATAATTACGCTCCGAACACTGAGTGAGTCGACAAATTAACTTTAACATAAGTATAAATAAATATTCATACTTAGAAAAAATTAAATCCACTGGAATACACGATAGAGACGGCTAATTGTTGTGATTTGTTTAAGTTTTGTAAACAAAATTTGACATCACCAGCTGCCCGTGTCAAATAAATAACAGTTTTGAATTTGAAGCACCTCGTCCAAAGAAATTAATCCCTCAATGCTCGAACTGTCAACAGTACGGTCACACTAAAACTTACTGTAGGAAAAAGTCCACATGCCCCACTTCAAAACCATACCTTCGACAAAACTGGACAAGTGAAGTTAAATGTGCCCTTTGTGATGAGAACGAAAACTCTGTTGGAAAACTCTGTAAATGACAACAGCTCTCCAAATGAATCCATACAAACTAATTATAATCAATCCCCAGCAAAAACTCTCATTACCCGGTAAGCTTGTAGGTAAACCTATTTAAAAATCAATAACCACTTATTAATTGACATCGCTCCGGACTACATTTACACACGCATGTCCTAGGAGGAAAGTACTTCTCCCCAGGCATACCTTCGGCCATGAAATAAGTAGTGCTTTTAAAGCATATAATCACCTAATATGTAACCACTTATTCGTAGATATACCAAAGCTTGCAAATCTCGAAAATATTGACTTCTCTATCCGATTACAATGGATCAAAATATGGCGAGTAATGCTGTAATATGAGCACTACTTGAATAGAAACGAATATTGCAGAAATAGACAAAAATGTAACAAATCATCTAAATAAGATTACACGCAAATTAATTTCACACTTAAAATATAAATAAAAATGCGTTGTTTAAGGAAGTTTGATTCGTGTTATACGTTATAATAAACCTAATAGACCACATTAGGTTCGAAAACTACTAAAGATGGATTTTAACTCCCTTTTGTGATGTATGCTTTTTGAACCAGTTGTGAAAAGTGTGGTGGGTTGCTTTACTGAGAATTAATCTATCTCAACTTTTACTATCGGTTACGATCAAAAGTTATTAATAGGGCAACAGAGGAAACTCAAATCCAGCCATCGAGTTAGAAACGAACATTATCCAACTCCCATGCATTGGTAAGACTATGTCTGTAATTTGCCGGTTCGAACATCAAGCCTAGAGTAGTACAGTGGGAACACGCTGAACTAGAAGTGCCGAGGACTCGGGTTCGAGCCCGGGACCGTCCTCTATTATTTTATTTTTTTTTTTTTAATTACTTTTCCTTTCGTATACATTTCTGAGTGCTTATATATAGATTTTTTTGTCTTTGTCAAGCTAGTACTAAAACGGGATCTCCCTAACATTGCAAATTAAATTCGGAGTTGAGTGTAGCTTTGGCCGCAGTTTTTTTTATCTTCTTTCTACTTTTGGCAGTTGAACGGTTAGACACGCATTTAAGAAGAAATAGAAAATAGACGACAGCCGTCTGAAAGAAAAGAATTTTTTTTGTTGAAAGAATTGAATTAATTGATCCATTGGGATCCGTGGCATCTACAATTTTATTTGAATTCAAGAAAGTGCTGTGACATTTTAAAATTCATAGGACAAATAAAACAAAAGGTATTTATGGAAAAAATTATCTTGTGAACAAATTTCTTTAACATGACCCATAATCTAGAGTAATCTTTGGGACATTACCATCCATAACCCGTGTTCCATAAAAACCCATAAAAAGAAAGAATTCCCGGTTGATCCAACATACATAGAGGCTAATTCCAATAAACGAACATTAAAGGTATTTTTTCCTGTAAATATTATCCATTGCTTTTATTAATCTAATTGCGTTTTTTCCCAGACCTATTCAAGGAGCTTGGTGCTCCAAAACGACAAAAGGCACTAGCCTTGGTAAAATCATACCATTTATCAAGACTATTTCATCGTATTGTCATCCTATTCATTCAAAGCCTGATCTGAAAGTAGTATCCAGCAGGGCAGAGATACTCTGATTTTGTTGAGAATTTTATTGGGCGATTTTTGGAATAGTGGTCGTGTCTCTAAATTTAAGTCTCAAGAAGTCCTTTCTGGTAGCAGGCAAAGCAAATGTCTACCATCGATTAGAATTATTTAACCACCATCATCATAACGACGGAGAACGTAATTCCTACCTGGAAATAAACTATTTACGGGAAATAAACTATTGTATATATTTTTGGACTAATGAAACAGATTAAATGCAAAGGTTCCAAAAATTAATATAAGAAGGAGCAAAAATTATACAAGTTTCCAGGCAAATTGCACCCCAAAACAAATCGTCAACAAACACCAAAACTCCACAGCTGTTCATCGAGGCCTCGGCGTACATCTTGGATGGTGGTAAGTGAAAATTCAACCTTAATTGTTTTTAATCCTGGTATATATGTTATTATATAAATTTTGCTCCAAAAAACGGCCCTAGAATTGGGCAACATACTTTGAAACCTTTGCAAGAGTATTCAATTCCAATATTTAAAGTCAATTCTTAGTCCTATGGGATTTTTTTTTGTTTTTTTTTTCTATAAATCATTAATCTAAGCTAATTTTTTTTATCGATTATCTTAATCAGTAACAATAACTATAACTATCCTAAAGTTTACCGAAATATTAGAAATGTTTAGTGTAAGGAGATAATGTTGAATTGAATTTTACGAACATAGTACTTCTAATTTAATTGTTGTTGTTGTTTTTTAATAACAATACCCATAACAATGCAACATCGAACATAGAATTTTAAGAAATTTCATTTTCATTCGAAACTTATTTAAATTTCCTAGAGGTTGCGGATGGTGCAACGTGTTTATGTTTGATTCGAACCGAAGTATGTAGTATAAATTTGAAATCACTCTGTTATCATTAAAGAGAGTAATGTTAATAAAGATGAATTTGTCTTTGAAAAATAACATCATGATGTAGATTGTTTTCCAGTTCTTACGGAGGAAATGTAAACAGTGGGAATGTAAGATATAGTATCTGTTTTGGGGATCTTGACATATGGAAAAACGGGCTCACAAGATCAAGGCAGGGAAGGGTTGAGAGGCCTTAGGCTCCAATAACATCGGGAGATCTAATTTTTTTTTTGTTTTACTGGCACTTGTAACTAATACTTATATACATTTTATTCTGACCCGACAACTAGGGGCATTTTTTTCTGGATTGCGGGATCAGGCCAACTAAAGTAGTTTCAGTACTTTTTTTTCCTTTTTCTTTTTTTTTTTGGTCTATGTGTTTTTACTCGGGAGTCTTAAATAATTTTAATTATGTTTTGGGTTGGGCCAATCGTGATCAAGGGGACCCGAACCCCCCACCTGACTGCAGCTGGCACTTAAAAGGCTCCCACTGTCTTCTTTGGTCACATTAGGAAAAAAATATATTTGCTTTACCATCTTGGTTACAGCCGAGCTATACGATGGCTATAGTCCTGTTTGTTTTAAGTGGCTGTTCGATATGAACAAATTTTAGCTAATGAACATTACATAATTAATGGCGCCCAACGTGGGGCCGGAATAAATCAATTTTATTGTTTTTCCTCCTACATCCGTGTAATTTTTGGTTTTCAACAAATGGTAATTTTCTGTAGAGTTCATCAATATGGAGTTTTGATGTTATTTACAGTGGGACAACCCCGGTAAAAAATAGCTTCGATAATCTCCCAGGATTTTCAAACTCCTGATAGTTTCGGGATATTTGACCGGGAATCATTTTCGTAGTCCTTTTTTTTGACAGGTATTGCAAGGTTGCAAATAACTTCAAAGTCTTATTCATAAAATTTGCCATGACAATAATACGGAAAATTGGCTGAGATATGGTATCCCGAGTACTATTGGAATTACTTTAATTTTGCATTTTGGGGCATTTTGAAGTCCATGGTAGTTCGGTTTGTTTTGGGAAAAAAGTATACTTGTGTGAAAATTGATTCTATTTTGTCATGGGAAATTTTAATTATCATAGCCCAATTTGGATCCAGTTATTAGTTACTTCATTAGCCAGAAGTCCTACATTTCCAACTTTTACAATTTCCTCATAACGTAAGAACAATCATTTTGATGTTGATCTTTTTATATACGGTAATCATTTCTTTTTTATTGAATTCTTAATTTTGGGAATTTTGCCTATTAATATAATCTATAATAATGACTGAACGAACTCCTCCTCGTCAAACGAATGATGTGGGGGCATCTTCTCTTGCATTGCTTCAACAGGAAAATAAATGTGTCATCTGTGACGAGGTAATGAATTATGAGACCCAGGAATGTTATGTTATATCAACTTGCGAACATAATTTTCACAGAGCTTGTGTTGAACATTCTCTTTCGACATCTTCGGAATGTCCGTATTGTAAGTTGCCTTGTACTTTAGCGGATTTGAAGAAAGTTTGCTTAACTCCGAAAGTTGATACGGATATTTCTTCTCAGACTGAACGAAACAAAAAAGGACAACCAAACGGCCGTGGCAGGGGTAGGGGGTCTTTTGCTAACCGACCTCACACTAGAAGCTATAGCAAATCGTTATTTACCCATCAATTGAATATGAGTCTCGAGGGAACTACACCGAGTTCTCCGGGTAATCTAATGGATTTTATTGAATCTAATTTCCCGTTACGAGATAATTCCTCTTACCAGAATCCTGCTCCGAGTAGTCAGAGAACGGGGAGTACTTCGGCCGTGAATCCGAACGAGATTGATTATTCTAGAATCAATAAAATGATAGAGAACAATATTGTCAAAATTTTCCAGCAATTGCGTATCGGTTCCAATCAGTTATCCTTGCAGGCAGGGCCAAATACTACGTCCAATGACTTGGCTGCAGGCAATCCCGGTAATGGCCACGTAGCTTTTGATATGAGTAATCAATTGAATGGTGGTAATTATCGAGCCAGTTCGGTTGACCAATTATCAATTTTGCGTCCGGAGAAAATAGCTACGATGATTGAAAATTGGAACGTCAAGTTTGACGGGTCCAGTCAAGGATTATCAGTCGACGAATTTTTATACAGGATAAAAACACTGACGGAAGAACATTTTGAAAATAATTTCAATATTATCTGTAAGAATCTCCCGATTCTTTTGGTAGGGAAAGCTAGGGAATGGTATTGGAGGTACCATAAACAGGTTACCTCCATAGAATGGGATTCGTTCTGTGCGGCACTAAAGTGTCAGTACAGGGATATGCGCTCGAGTTATGACATTAGACAAGAGCTGCGAAATCGCAAGATGAGACCTGGGGAGACTTTCGAAGTTTTTTATGACGCAATTTGTGCAATTCTGGACAGACTGGCTCAACCTATGCCAGAAGAAGAGCTTGTCGAAATTTTGGTCCGCAATCTTCGCCCGGAAATTCGACATGAGCTTGTATACGTACCCGTTTTCACTGTCGCTCATCTTAGGAATTTGGTACAGAAACGTGAGAAGCTTTTCGCGGAAGAACCGTACCGAAAGGCTGTTCCAGCGAAATCGAGCGTGAGCCAGGATGTGTTGTATCGGCGTAACGTGGCCGAAATAGATAGCCCGCAAGAGGTCCCTCCTGACACAATTACCGACAACATCGATGCTATTGCCAACCAGGCAAACAATGTGAAATGTTGGAATTGTGATGAGTTCGGACATTTTTGGGACGATTGTGTCAGAACTCGTTCCATATTTTGTTACGGATGCGGGTTAAAAGGGGTTTATAAACCGCAATGTAGCAAGTGTGCAGCAAAGAGGATTGGCTCTTCAAAAAACTATTTGCGAACAGATTCGCAGGGGACACTTCCATAAGTGTGCCAGAAAGGGCGATTACAAATTCGATAACAATTTTGAAACGTAAACCAGATGATGTTATAGAGATTATCAACTTCGACGTGAACAGATTTTCTCAGTGAATGCAATTGAGAAATTGAGGGTGAAGAGACCCAGACGCTCGACATTACGAATGAGAACGTATTTTAGAAATCGTAAAGTTACTAAAAACTTTGTAATATCCACGATATTTAATAGCCCCACTGATAGAAGATATTACGCTAGGGTCAAATTTTTAGATTTTTTTGAATGCGGCTTGTTAGACACCGGAGCCAATGTTTCGTGCATTGGATCAGACTTTGCCAGGATCGACTTTTCCGATTATGCCCAATTTTGCCCTTTGAAGTCCCGGGTTAATACAGCCGATGGGACTGGTCAGAGAACAATAGGATTCTTGAATGTTGATATCAATTTCCGGGGCGAGTACCGACCATTGAAATTACTAATTGTCCCGTCAATAACACAGCGATTGATCCTTGGATTAGATTTTTGGAAGGCCTTTGACCTTGCCCCAGATTTCTTTAACTCCGCGCTAGTGGCTGACCCATCGAAGGAGTTGTCAGTTTTGGCTTTAATGGGGGGTGATACGGCGGACGAAATATCCGGTGATACTATTGACGGTGATCGGAAATATCCATTGACTGCTAGCCAACGGGCTCAATTGAAAGTGATAATAGATTTGTTTCCGGATTTTTCTAAACAGGGTTTGGGTAGAACAACCCTTATTGAACACGAAATCGACGTGGGAGACTCCAAGCCAGTTAAACAGCGCTTCTACCCGGTGTCACCAGCGGTTGAAAGATTACTTTTTCAAGAGGTAGATCGGATGTTGGCTTTGGGGGTTATCGAACCCTCCACTTCTCCATGGAGCTCTCCCATGCGATTAGTCGTGAAACCAAATAAAGTTAGACTTTGTCTGGATGCCAGAAGGCTCAATCAACTAACTAGGAAGGATGCCTATCCCTTGCCCAGTATTGAAGGGATATTTGCCCGTCTGCCTAAGGCAAATATCATAACAAAACTGGATCTTAAGGATGCTTACTGGCAAGTTGGATTGAGTGAAAAATCAAAACCGTTGACTGCTTTTACGATACCAGGTCGGCCGTTGTACCAGTTCACTGTAATGCCTTTTGGTCTGTGCAACGCGCCGCAGTCCATGTGCCGTCTCATGGACCAATTGATTCCGGCAGACCTAAGGCATTGCGTGTTCGGGTATCTCGACGACCTGGTAATCATTAGCGAAGATTTTCCGACACATATATCTGTTTTGGTCCGAATTGCCAATGAATTTAAAAGGGCAAACTTGACACTCAATGTGGATAAGTGCAATTTTTGCGTGACACAAGTAAAATATCTTGGATATGTTATTGGACACGGTGGAATCCAAACCGATCCCGAGAAAATTGATTCAATTTTGAAATGGCCGGTACCAAAGACCGTCAAACAGGTCCGCGGTTTTTTGGGGTTAGCGGGGCGGTATCGGCCTTTCATAGATAACTTTTCTTCGCTTACTTTTCCAATTACTGAGACTCTGTCCAGTAAGAGGAATTTCAAATGGACCTCTGAAGCTCAAGCTGCTTTTGAGGAAGTTAAGAAACGCTTGACTACCACACCTGTTCTTGCATTGTGACGCTTCAGATTACGGCATTGGGGCAGTGTTAATACAGCTAGATGACAACGGCATAGAACGGCCTATTGCTTTCATGTCGAAAAAGCTTAACACTGCCCAACGTAATTATAGCGTAACAGAGAGAGAAAGAGAGTGTCTTGCAGCTATAGAAGCTATAAAACGCTTCAGATGTTACCTAGAGCTGCAAGACTTTGAGGTCATCACGAACCACTCTTCTCTCCAATGGCTAATGAAGCAAACAGATCTAACCGGGAGGCTAGCCCGCTGGGTGTTCAAATTACAACCATATAATTTCACAATCACCCATCGTAGCGGTAGGGACCACGTAGTTCCGGATGCATCATCCCGGATCCCCAATGAAGAAATTTTTTCTATCGAACTGTATGAAGCGCCCATAGACCTTAATTCAAGTTGTTTTAAGGACCCAGATTATGAGGGGCTGAAGAGGAAAATTTTGGACAATGGTACCAAATATCCAGATGTGAAGGTCCTAGACGGATATGTATATATCCGGACCGAGCATTATTGCGGGGATTTGGAGCAGGAACAGAATTCGTGGAAACTCTGGGTGCCACAGGGTTTGCGACATACCGTAATTTCTAGGTCCCATGATTCTCCAATTGCGGCTCATGGGGGAATGGCTAAAACGGCGGAATTAATTAGGAGAACTTTTTATTGGCCAGGCCTTCTAACAGACGTTAGAGATTTTATTCGAAAATGTGAAATATGTAAAAGTACAAAACATCCTAACGCTGTTTTACGGCCAGAAATGGGTAAATCTGTTGACACCGCTAGACCATTTCAAAGATTATATGTGGATCTTCTAGGTCCATACCCAAGGTCAAAACGAGGTCATATTGGTCTACTCATTATTTTAGACCATTTGACCAAGTTTCATTGGTTGTGTCCCTTGAAAAAATTCACTTCCAAAGTTATTCAGCAATTTCTAGTCGATCACATATTCCATATTTTCGGTGTGCCCGAGTTCCTCGTAAGTGATAATGGGTCACAATTTAAAGCAAACGAATTTAATGCTTTCCTTACGAGTCTTGGAATAAAACATATATATACCGCATTGTATTCCCCTCAGGCAAATGCCTCTGAGCGCGTTAACCGCTCTATAATTGCCGCTATCCGAGCATTTCTAGGGGAAGACCACAGGATGTGGGATGAACATATTTCGGCCATAAGTTGTGCCATGAGGAACTCTTATCACCAATCTATTAAATGCTCTCCATATTTTGCCACCTTTGGTTTGGACATGGTTACCCATGGGGAGTCATATTCATTGCTGAGGAATTTGGGGCTCTTGGAGGAACCACATGTGAATTTGAGTCGTGAGGATCAATTAGTGTTATTGCGGAAAAATCTAAGGAAGAACATAAATCGGGCATATGAGACCAATAGAGAGGCATACAATCTGAGAGCACGTCCAATTTCATACCAAATAGGTCAGATTGCATATCGACGAAATTTTGCTCAAAGTGATGCTTAGGTTAGGTTAGGTTAAAGTGGCAGCCCGATTAAATTTCAGGCTCACTTAGACTATTCAGTCCATTGTGATACCACATTTAACTAAAAGTACCTATTACATATGGGCACTTCTAGTCTTAACCACTGAACCTTCTCTATTATTTACTTTTGTGGAACCAACCAGATTGCTCCAAAAACATTAACAAACTGCTTAAGTTAACGTTTTCCAGGTCAGCCAGTAATCTAAAGCTATATGCTCCTAAAATTCGCTTACGCCTTACACAAAAAGCAGGACACTCACACAAGAGGTGTTTAATTGATTCCGTTTCCTCCACGTCATGACAGCTTATACAATAGTCATTGTACTTCGCACCTATAGTTTTTGCAAATTCGCCTATCAGGCAGCGACCCGTTATAGCAGATATTAGGAGCGCTATCTGACGCCTTGAAAACACTAGCATATCTAGTGTGCGGTTTAAGTTTAAATGGGGCCATATTTGCTTGGTGTCGTTACAACCCTTGCAATTTTCCCATCGAATATTGGCCATCATAACAGCCTTCTCACGCAGTAAGAGCTTGCAGGTGGCCAGAGGCATACCAACAGATTCTAGTTCCCCTGGAATATGTAAGGTAGTTCCTAGCCTTGCTAACACATCTGCTTCACAGTTCCCCGGTATGTTCCTATGACCAGGCACCCATATTAGGTGAATATTGTACTGCTCAGCCACCTCGTTGAGAGATTTGCGGCAGTCTATGGCCGTTTTTGAGTTAAGGAACACAGAGTCCAAGGATTTTATTGCAGGTTGACTGTCTGAGTATATATTAATGCCAATATTTGTTGGAACATTACTTCTCAGCCAATTCACCACCTCTCTTATTGCCAATATTTCAGCCTGAAAAACACTACAGTGATTAGGTAATCTTTTCGCTATTCGAATTTCCAGATCTTTAGAATATACTCCGAACCCCACTTGTCCATTCAATTTGGAGCCATCAGTATAGAAATCTATATATCTTTTATTCCCCGGGGTCTGTGTACACCACGCCTCACTGTTGGGAATTAGAGTTTCAAACTTTTTGTCGAAAAGTGGTTTTGCCAGGGTGTAATCCACTACGTTAGGCACATCTGGCATTACTTTGAGGACCGAACTATGACCGTACATTTTTTCCGACAACAGCGATAGCTCGCGCAACCGCACAGCCGTTGTTGCAGCTGACTGTTTGGCCAAAATGTCTAAAGGCAATAGATGTAGCATGACATTAAGGGAGTCTGTTCCTGTCTTACTAAATGCGCCTGAGATACATAAGCTCGCCATACGCTGAACTTTATCTAAACAAGTCGGTTTCTGAAGTGCCGGCCACCAGACTACAACACCATATAGCATTAAAGGTCTAACCACTGCCGTGTATAGCCAATGCACAATTTTTGGACTTAGTCCCCACTTTTTCCCTATTGCCTTTTTGCACGAGTACAAAGCTACCGTGGCTTTTCTCGCCCTCTCTTCAATATTAAGCCTAAAATTCAGCTTCCTGTCCAAAATAACGCCAAGGTATTTTGCACACTCACCAAAGGGAATTTCAGTACCCCCTAAGGAAATGGGCCTAACCGTGGGAGTTTTGCGATCTTTGCAGTACATGACTAGTTCTGTCTTTGCTGGATTTACACCAAGACCATTATCTTTCGCCCATTTCTCAGTCATCCGGAGAGCTCTCTGTATAATATCTCTGATTGTGGATGGGAATTTTCCCCTGACTGCTAGCGCCACATCATCTGCATATGCCACCACTTTTATCCTTTCTTTTTCTAGAGAAACCAGAAGGTTGTTTATAGCAACATTCCAAAGAAGAGGTGATAGAACTCCTCCTTGGGGAGTGCCTCTGTTCACATACCTTTGTATGTTTGCTTGCCCTAGTGTGGCTGAAATACGTCTCTTTATTAGAAGTTCGTCTAACAGTCTAAGTATACCTGGATCAACATTCAGAGTTGTCAGTCCATTTAATATCGAGCTCGGATGGACATTATTGAACGCCCCTTCGATGTCTAGAAACGCCACGATTGTGTATTCTTTGACAGATAGTGAGCTTTCAATAAAGCTGACCAGTTCATGCAATGCGGTCTCAGTAGACCTGCCCTTCGAGTATGCATGCTGTCGTTTCGAGAGCAAACTTGAATCCACGCTAGTTCTAAGATACATGTCTATCATCCTCTCCAGGGTCTTAAGTAGGAATGAGGATAAGCTGATTGGTCGGAAATCCTTCGCACTCGAGTGAGAGGCTTTTCCTGCTTTAGGTATGAAGACGACTTTTGTTTCCCTCCACTTTTCTGGAATATATGCTAAGTTTACACATCTTTATATATCACCGTCAACCAGGGGATAATTTTGTCAGTCACTGCTTGTAACTCCGCCGGAGTAATTCCATCAGGTCCGGGGGTTTTGAATGGTCCAAAGCTATTTAACGCCCATCTTATTCTAGATTCCGATACAATTTCCTCGATAGGAAACGACCGCTGAGCCACTGTGGCACCGCCAGAACCTGGTTCAACCGTCTGATTTCCAGGAAAATGTGTGTCCAATAGTACCTCCAGCGTCTCCTCACTGGATGTTGTCCAATTGCCCTCCGTTTGTTTTAATCAAACCTGGAGCGGAGTTTGTGGATGCTAGAACCTTCCGTAGTCTGGAAGCCTCGGACGTATTCTCAATACTGCTGCAGTAATCATTCCAAGAGTTATGCTGAGCATTTCTCAGTTCTCGCTTGTATCCTCTCAGATTCTTCTTGTAAGTGTCCCAATCCTCCGGAGCTCTTGTGGACTTTGCTTTGTTAAAGAGCTTCCTGGATATTCCTGATATTACTTAACTCCGTAGTCCACCATGGCGGCCGATTTTTCCCCTTGGCATTTCTCTAGGGTAAGCAGCTTTCAGTGAAATGTTGAAGGCCTTAGTAATCCGCTCCACTGCGTGTTCGATATCTTGCACAATGCTCATATTTGTCTCCGGCATTTCCGGTATCATCGAATTGAACGATTCCCTATACCTATTCCAGTCAGCTTTCCTAACATTTGGCGGAAATATGGTCTTTGAAGTACGAACAGCCAATCTGAAACTGATGTAGCGATGATCTGAGAAGCTATGTTCCCTCAAAACTTGCCACTCAGATATCTTATCATTCAGTTCCGGAGAGGTCAACGTGACGTCCAAAACCTCTTTCTGTTCCTGGTAACGAAGGTTGGTGCATCTCCCTTATTGCAAACTACCAGGTTAGTACGCAAAATAAACTCTATTAGCGACTCTCCCCTTGCATTAGTATCACTACTTCCCCAAATACTATGATGTGCATTTGCATCGCATCCCATAATGAGTTTTGTCTTTGTTTTTAGTGACTCCTCAACTAAGGTCTTAACGGCACAGGGTGGCATCTCCCTATCATGTCCCATGTAGACCGAAGATACCCAATATTTGCATGTGGATATCTCTAGACTGGCTACGACAGTGTCTGCATTGCTCAATGAAGGAAGCAGAAACAAGTTTAGTTCGTTTTTAGCAATTATACATGCTCGATTTATATCGTTACCGGTATTATGCAAAAGTTTGAAACCCGGAGTGCTTAATTCACAGATCTTATTCTTATATATGTATGGTTCTTGAATAAGAACTATATCTATGTCTCCTTTCATCAGGAGAACTTTTAAGGCAGCACAAGCGGCCTTACAATGGTGAAGATTTATCTGGAGGAAACGTAGAACCATCCAAATTTTCAACCAACGTCACATCAGCCGCTTCAATTGAGTCATCAAGGGCTTCCTCTTCACAGTTCTCGGTGACTCTCGAAACAATCCGCGATTCAGCTTTGGTGAGGCTTGAGCCTGTAGAAACTTCCCGCATATGATTTTCGCCATAGTCTGCAGGTTTTATGTCTCCTTCGGCTTCGCTAGGAGATTTTTTCACTGCTGACTCTACCGGAATCCTTTGGCTGATCGCTTTTGTATACCTTCATATGGATATCATGAAAGCCATAACTTACGCGTCCTTGGGTCTGGGCTAGATGTGGCAGCGACTCTATGTTTAATATAAACACCGCATGTCGTCTTCTCATCCAAACGACCAACCTTCCAATCGGCGGTTGGAAGTTCTGGGTTACATTCTTTTAGTCTCTCTAGTATTGACTCAGGATCAGGAGGGTTTGCCGGTATCCATGCATGTGCTCTAGGTTTAGCCGGTATGTCTTTTTTATCGACTAACTCCAAAGCGGCTCCTTCCCAAACTTCACCAATTAGCATCAATGCAGCTTTAAAGCAATCCATAGACCTCTGGTCCGCAAAAGCTATTAACTTATATCGTCCTTGATACCATCCAGCATCTTGCCGTCGAGGACTTGGTGTCTGAGTAGACACCAGGCATCGCGTTCTCAATTTCCCCCCATTTTTGCCTTGGAATCATACCGTCCAATGCTCCTTTATTAATGATAGCCATCACAAGGCTGTCTTTTACAAACAATCTTTGATCCCTTTTAGAGGATGGCAGCTCATCCGGTGATCGTTCCCTTTTTCCATCTTCAAGAATTCCTTGAGCCCATTTTAAGGAATCGCTTTGCTTAGCCGACAACGTGTTTGGGTCGACTGATCCTAATTTCTTTAGGATAAACAAAGCATTTCTTCGTTCCTTGAATCTCTTTCGAGAGGGATTGCCTCCTTTTGATGTCGTCACCTTAGAAAAGGTTCGACTTGCCAAAGTGTCACCGCCTGTCGACCCGTCTACAGGTCGACTAATTGGGCCTGACTCTTGGTCGCTGCCCAAATTTATAACTTCAGTCGCTACCCGTCCACTGGGCCCTGAAGTTAGCAACCCAGTGGATGACTTTGAATTTCGCTGCATGGTGGTTTATTATTTCCACCACACGTGAAATTCGTAATAAGTACTTATTACGATGAAATACTCCGCTATTGGAAAACACGTCCGTTCAGTTCGACGGTTGAATAAAGGATGCTTCCAAACGCTTTAGTGCAAAACTGGCACCGATTTTTATAAAGGCTCAGGTGAAATCGAAGGTTGGGAATAATTATTATGTGTTGCAGGATGTAGAAGGAGGTTTAATCGGGATATACCATGCCAAAGATATGCGCCCTTGAGAATTCCGGTTAATATTAATGTCCATGGACGAATATTACCCGGTTTGTGATGTATGCTTTTTGAACCAGTTGTGAAATGTGTGGTGGGTTGCCTTACTGAGAATTAATCTATCTCAACTTTTACTATCGGTTACGATCAAAAGTTATTAATAGGGCAACAGAGGAAACTCAAATCCAGCCATCGAGTTAGAAACGAACATTATCCAACTCCCATGCATTGGTAAGACTATGTCTGTAATTTGCCGGTTCGAACATCAAGCCTAGAGTAGTACAGTGGGAACACGCTGAACTAGAAGTGCCGAGGACTCGGGTTCGAGCCCGGGACCGTCCTCTATTATTTTATTTTTTTTTTTTTAATTACTTTTCCTTTCGTATACATTTCTGAGTGCTTATATATAGATTTTTTTGTCTTTGTCAAGCTAGTACTAAAACGGGATCTCCCTAACATTGCAAATTAAATTCGGAGTTGAGTGTAGCTTTGGCCGCAGTTTTTTTATCTTCTTTCTACTTTTGGCAGTTGAACGGTTAGACACGCATTTAAGAGGAAATAGAAAATAGACGACAGCCGTCTGAAAGAAAAGAATTTTTTTTTTGAAAGAATTGAATTAATTGATCCATTGGGATCCGTGGCATCTACAATTTTATTTGAATTCAAGAAAGTGCTGTGACATTTTAAAATTCATAGGACAAATAAAACAAAAGGTATTTATGGAAAAAATTATCTTGTGAACAAATTTCTTTAACATGACCCATAATCTAGAGTAATCTTTGGGACATTACCATCCATAACCCGTGTTCCATAAAAACCCATAAAAAGAAAGAATTCCCGGTTGATCCAACATACATAGAGGCTAATTCCAATAAACGAACATTAAAGGTATTTTTTCCTGTAAATATTATCCATTGCTTTTATTAATCTAATTGCGTTTTTTCCCAGACCTATTCAAGGAGCTTGGTGCTCCAAAACGACAAAAGGCACTAGCCTTGGTAAAATCATACCATTTATCAAGACTATTTCATCGTATTGTCATCCTATTCATTCAAAGCCTGATCTGAAAGTAGTATCCAGCAGGGCAGAGATACTCTGATTTTGTTGAGAATTTTATTGGGCGATTTTTGGAATAGTGGTCGTGTCTCTAAATTTAAGTCTCAAGAAGTCCTTTCTGGTAGCAGGCAAAGCAAATGTCTACCATAGATTAGAATTATTTAACCACCATCATCATAACGACGGAGAACGTAATTCCTACCTGGAAATAAACTATTTACGGGAAATAAACTATTGTATATATTTTTGGACTAATGAAACAGATTAAATGCAAAGGTTCCAAAAATTAATATAAGAAGGAGCAAAAATTATACAAGTTTCCAGGCAAATTGCACCCCAAAACAAATCGTCAACAAACACCAAAACTCCACAGCTGTTCATCGAGGCCTCGGCGCACATCTTGGATGGTGGTAAGTGAAAATTCAACCTTAATTGTTTTTAATCCTGGTATATATGTTATTATATAAATTTTGCTCCAAAAAACGGCCCTAGAATTGGGTAACATACTTTGAAACCTTTGCAAGAGTATTCACTTCCAATATTTTAAGTCAATTCTTAGTCCTATGGGATTTTTTTTTTTGTTTTTTTTTTCTATAAATCATTAATCTAAGCTAATTTTTTTATCGATTATCTTAATCAGTAACAATAACTATAACTATCCTAAAGTTTACCGAAATATTAGAAAAGTTTAGTGTAAGGAGATAATGTTGAATTGAATTTTACGAACATAGTATTTCTAATTTAATTGTTGTTGTTGTTCTTAATAACAATACCCATAACAATGCAACATCGAACATAGAATTTTAAGAAATTTCATTTTCATTCGAAACTTATTTAAATTTCCTAGAGGTTGCGGATGGTGCAACGTGTTTATGTTTGATTCGAACCGAAGTATGTAGTATAAATTTGAAATCACTCTGTTATCATTAAAGAGAGTAATGTTAATAAAGGTGAATTTGTCTTTGAAAAATAACATCATGATGTAGATTGTTTTCCAGTTCTTACGGAGGAAATGTAAACAGTGGGAATGTAAGATATAGTATCTGTTTTGGGGATCTTGACAGTATGGAAAAACGGGCTCACAAGATCAAGGCAGGGAAGTTTTGAGAGGCCTTAGGCTCCAATAACATCGGGAGATCTAATTTTTTTTTGGTTTTACTGGCACTTGTAACTAATACTTATATACATATTATTCTGACCCGACAACTAGGGGCATTTTTTTTCTGGATTGCGGGATCAGGCCAACTAAAGTAGTTTCAGTACTTTTTTTTCCTTTTTCTTTTTTTTTTTTTGGTCTATGTGTTTTTACTCGGGAGTCTTAAATAATTTTAATTATGTTTTGGGTTGTGCCAAACGTGATCAAGGGGACCCGAACCCCCCACCTGACTGCAGCTGGCACTTAAAAGGCTCCCACGGTCTTCTTTGGTCACATTAGGAAAAAAATATATTTGCTTTACCATCTTGGTTACAGCCGAGCTATACGATGGCTATAGTCCTGTTTGTTTTAAGTGGCTGTTGCTTCGATATGAACAAATTTTAGCTAATGAACATTACACTTTTTTATAAGGCAAATGGCAGTTGAAAGTCGATTTGGAAAGTGTAATGGGAATGAGGTATAATAAAGCATTTATTTAAAACATACTATGGTAATGTCATTAATTTAATGCGCCTTACAGACTATCAGTTATTCGGACTATCAGTGTCGGATCGATACGACTTGTCGGCGATGACTAAATAATCGGAAAATGTGTTATTTATCCCATACTGTTGCATCGAGTATGCCTTTGGACTTAACTTATAATGTGCACAATATATGGGATATGTTCGACACGAGCACTGTCGTCCGGAATAACTGATAGTCTGTAAAGCGCATAAAACACAATTATTATGAAATATTCGTGAAGAATATTCCTTAACTTTTTGAGTTTTCTAAGTAAATGCTCAATTACTTGAATAATTATACCGAATGATAACATCATTTATTTTTATTGAGAATAACAATTCGAAAATTATCAGAAGTATTTATTATTGTCATTATAAGTTATTCATTATAAATCACCGCTATGTAATGCAATGTGTAATGACAGCTTTACTCCTGGTAATGCAAATTGTAATGAGATGTGGTTACCTAGTTTTCGCTGGGTCAATTCTCTATCTAGCCTCAAGCCCAAATGACTCAACCAAACCAATCTATTCTTATTCCAAATTCAAATAAAATAAAGCACATGCTCAACACGGTTAATGCACTTACTGCTTAATATAACGTCTCAGCTTTCACAAATTTAAAAATGGAACAACTCAAAATAGTTTTCTGGAATGCTAATAGCTTATCCTGAAGAAAAAGAATTTCTAAAATCGCATGAAATAGACATTCTCCTAATTTCAGAAACACATTTTACGCATAAATCGCATGTCCACATTAAAAACTACGACTTTTATCATGTAATGTATCCTGATGGTAAACCGCGAGGTGGATCAGGTGTAATGATAAGAAAAACAATCAAATATCACCAGGGCGAACATTTTCTTCTCAAGAAATACAAGCTACGAATATTGTATTTGAATGTTTTAACGGATCCATAACTATATCCTCAATATACTGTCCTCAAGAAAAAATGTATATCAAATTCTTCAAGTCACTTGGGAATAAATGTTTAGCTTGTGGTGATTACAATGCTCCATGTGGGGATCACGCCTTGTAACCGCTAAGGGGAGACAACTTTATTATGCGATTCAAGAACTAAGTTTGAATGTTATATTAAGAGCTCCGACATACTGGCCCAGTGATGTGAGCAAAATACTTGACTTGATAGATTTTTGTGTACCTAAAGGTATTGCAGAGGAATCTCAGCAATGCACTACATGCTACGAACTATCTTCTGATCATTCTCCAGTCTTGCTAACAGTTCATACACAATACATTGAGCAAGAGCCGAAATGTACATTACATACCAAAAAGACAGATTGGTACTACATAACTAAAAATTTAAAACAAAACATCTCACTAAAAATTGAACAATATCAAATGCTGTAGAATATTTGGTCACTACTATCCAACAGGCGTCATGGAATGCAACGATAAATACCACATTTGAAGGCAAAGAGTATTGTACTGCTGGGTTCCTGGAAATATCACAACCTTTTGATAAAGTATGGCACACTGGATTACTATTCAAAATTAAAAAATTCTTGACAATAAATTTTTATTTGTTTATTTCGTCGTATATCCAATATAGACATTTTTATGTACATGAAGAGGGTGAATCATGGGATATTAAAAGAATTCGTGCTGGAGTTCCCCAGGGATCCGTACTTGGACCCATAATTTCCCTTTAATTTGCTTCTGACCTTCCACAATCCGAAGAAGCTGTAATCGGAACATTTGCTTATAGAAAGATCAAGCTAGTCAAAAATTACAAAGATGCTTGGACTCAATATCATTATGGCTAAAAGATTGGAGAATAGAAGCGAATGAATCCAAATCCACACAAGTAACATTCACGTTGAATAAAAACTCATGTCCTCCAGTTAAATTAAACCAAATCGAAATTCCACAGAAAGATGAGGCTTTGTATCTCGGAATGCATCTTGACAAAAAACTGAACTGGAAAAAGCATATCGTAACCAAAAGGAAGTCACTTGATATACAATTCAATAAACTAAAATACGTAATCGATACTAGATCAAAACTTTCTCTAGAAAATAAAATTCTAATCTATAAGTGTGTCATAAAGCCGATATGGACATATGGGATTCAGTTGTGGGGAACTGCGTCGAATACTAATATAAAATTGCTACAACAATTCCAATCAAAGGTCCTACGTACAATCACAAACGTGCCAACCTACTTTAGCAATAAACGTTTGCACGATGAGTTAAATGTAAAAACAGTACAAGATGAAATCACATCCCACATAACATCTTACAAGAATAGAATCAGGAATCACCCAAATCCACTGGCATCAAACTTAATGACAAATCATGAAACCTTCAAAAGATTGAATAGAAAGGCACCACAAGACTTACTCACATCCCAATAAACACAGGATGAGCGTTTTTCAAATGCAACAACTTTTCAGTTTGAGGGTAAATATAATTTTCAACATAAATTCAACTTGACTTGAAATAGCTCATCTTCAATACATCTTCAAATTGTTTGCGAATTACTTCCAATTTGCCAAAATGCTGACGAAATCTTTGAAAAGGTGTTGAAGATAATATGAGAAAACTTTGACAAAACACTACCCTAAAATGCAACGAAAAAAACATGTGGTTTTCAATACTTATTTGTGCAACGAAGTTCGTGGTCAATTGCAAGAAATAAAAAAATGGAAAATATTAGACATATAACCAAATGGTTTATAAAAATAGGTAAGTGAAAATAAAAAATGAAATAAAACTTTAAGGAAGTCACTAAATGTATATCTCTGTGCAGAAAACTAAAATTATGGATTCTACGTTCTTGAAAACATTAAAAAGCTGACCAATGAAAAAATGGTGGACAATTAACTGGAACTGCTTCAAATAGTTTATAATAATTGGTACGTCAACATGAAAAATTAAATCAACACTTTGGAGAAGTCACTAAATTTAAATCTCTTTGCAGAAAACTAAGATCTTTGGATGCTACATTCTTGCAAACATTAAGAAGCTGACCAATGAAAAATGAGTGGCTTATCGACAAGAAAAAGTTTCCAGAAACATTACAAGTGCAACCAATTAAAATTGTTAAAAACAACAAATTGTTGAAATCAACAACTTCTGGATGAAAATGTGCATCACATCGTCAGTTTAATTCATATGCTATTATCAGATTAAAATGGATATTTTGTGAATTCCTTCTGCTGGAAATCAATTCTAACACGCGGTCCAGTACGTTCCTAATTTCAAATTGCCCGCATGTTAATAAATTATAATGCTGTTTTATGACACCAAAAGGAAGGAAATCGAATTATCAATGCAAAAGTGTTTACTAATAATGTTTAAGATATTTAAAGTTTTGTTGTTTGTTTTTTTTTGTTTTTTTTTTTTTTCTTATTTGTTGATATGTTTAATAAGATTATTATTTATCAATTGGTATTGTACTGTATTATGTAGTGTAGTGTATTATTATATATTTTATTTTGATGAAAATGAATAAATTATACAAAATTCATAGAATTTTGGCTTTGACTTTCAATTTGAAGTGGGTATATCATTCGTACAAATTTAGGTTGAAAAGTATTTGCAACGATGTTAATTTTGAATTTGACTCGCATCGAAAATTGTTTGACAAATTATTGAGTAGCGGTGCATTTCAATTTGAAGATAACACTTGAGATATTATTGCTTATGTGTTGAATTTCACTGTTGAGGGTAATGTCTGTTTTTTGTTGAGAACGCGATTTTCTCAACAATTTTTCAACTTGAATATTACCCTACTCCTTTGAAAAAATGTTTGAAAAATTGTTGAAATTTAGCATTTTTCAAACGTTTGTGTTTATTGGGATAGCTTCACAAGATTGATTATAAAACAAATAAACTTATGTAAATATGGCAACACCAGTGGGTTTTGCCATTTGATATAATATTTATATATTAAGAATGTTAAATATCGATAAGATAGATCGTATCAATAAAGAGTAACAAAAAAGAAATTTGCTTTTTAATATTGATTATACTTATTGCCGGGCATTTTATGGAATTATTCCAAAAATAGAGAATAAAGGCTTATCAGCTTATGACAAAATTAAACAATTTTCCTTTGATGCCGTTTTTGCACGTCTAATATATCCTTCATAAGGTCCTTATTACTTTTTCTGGTAACAAAATACAAAAATAATGTCATTAAAGTAGAAACAAATACACGGTGATAGGTTGATGCAAATGTTTTAAACAGGTCAAATCACACGATTCTTTACCTTTCGGGAAATACCAATATTTTGGAAAGATCCCTCCAAAAATATTATTTTAAAGTGGGATGTAAGTTATAAAATTCGTATTAGATTAAGTTCATGGTAGGGTTAGTTGCAATTGTTTTGAACAGCACTGTATGTCCATCGAAGCAAAAAGTTTCACTCCGATTTACCGGTTCAAAATTTGAACAGGTAATGGGTTAGATTCAAATATAGCTCCCGTATATATCTTTGACCTTATATGCACTTTTTTGGTGCCAGAAGCCAGTGTTTTTCTTTGATTTGTATCGCTAAGTGTACCAATCGGTTCAGATTTGGATTTTGGTATGGGAAGAACTCATATCCTACTTGACCCAGATGGCCGAAACGATTGAAACGTACCCTTGTTTAGGCTTCTTTAACTCTAGAACAACAATGTTACGACAAAAATAATGTAGGTAACTATTTCGAACAAATAAGGTATTTTTTTAAATTCCAAACTGAGAAATTTTAACTTTTAATCTAACGCACATATGTACAAGATTCTTCTAAAATACGTATAATTGTATAGGGAATGAAGTTACGTAAAAACCAAACCGTCCACTAATTCCTGAAGTTTCTAACGCAGTGGGCAAGGTTGATTTTTTTTTTAATTTCGATGGTTGAACAACATGTCTTTCACTTTAATTTGTATTATCTTGCATATTGATGCATATTTTATTTCTTTTCATTATTTCCTACTCTTCCAATCACATCACAGTTAACCTAATTGTTGAAATTTCACCACGGATAGGGACTATAACCTTAAGTCTACCTTAATGATTCTACCAGTTATTTAATTTCTAGACATCCGCCACCAAAACCTCAACCACACTATTCAGTGCATGGAAGGCAGAAGACACATGCAGTTGAATATCAGAATCGACTGGGAAACAATTCCGACTATAAATTACTCCAAGATTCTCGCGGTGACATTCGACAGCCTTTTCGAATCGTCTGTCCACGCTCTGCATTTTTGTAATTAGCTTTGCGGTACAACAAGGATCTCAAGATGTTTGCCGGCAGCATTTGGAGTACGGACAAAGAAGGTTAGGCTAATGTGGCAGCCCGATTTCAGGTACACATAGGCTATTCAGTCCATTGTTATAATCCGCCACGTTTGGCAAATGTGGCATTATTTTGAAGACCGAACTGTGACCATGCAACCGTACAGCCGTTGTTTAGTCTATATGTCTGAAGGCAATGGAAGCAGCATAAAATCAAGGGATCTATTCCTATCTTAAGGTGTGTATTAAGTTCAACAAGTATATATGGCCGTAAGTTCGGCCAGGCCGAATCTTATGTACCCTCCACCATGGATTGCAGAGAAACTTCTACGAAAGACTGTCATCCACAATCGAATTACTTGGGTTGTGGTATCTTAAATCGTTTTCTAAGTTGTGAGTTAGTCCATACGTGGTATATATTAGACAATACAGGTATGTGTAGGTAAGTCTACAAATAATTACGAATCGATATGGACTTTTGCACAGTACGTAGAGAGCCAGAATTGAAATATGGAGGTCGCTTATATAGGGGCTATATATAATTATGAACTTCATATGGACCAATTTTTGTGTGAATGGGGACCGATTTATCTGAGGGCTATATATAACTATAGACCGATATGGACCTAGGTTAGGTTAAAGTGGCAGCCCGATTAAGATTCAGGCTCACTTAGACTATTCAGTCCATTGTGATACCACATTAACTGAAAGTACCTATTACATATGGGCACTTCTAGTTTTAACCACTGAACCTTCTCTGTTATTTTCTTCTGTTGAACCACCCAGATTGTTCCAAAAACATTAGCAGACTGCTTAAGTTAACGTTTTCCAGGTCCGCCAGTAATCTCAAGCTATATGCCCCTAAAATTTGCTTACGCCTTACACAAAATGCAGGACACTCACACAAGAGGTGTTTTATTGATTCCTTTTCCTCCGCATCATGACAGCTCATACAATAGTCATTATACTTCGCACCAATAGTTTTTGCACAATCGCCTATCACGCAGCGACCCGTTATAGCAGATATCAGGAGTGATATCTGGCGTCTCGAGAACACTAGCATATCTAGTGTGAGGTTTAAGTTTAAATGGGGCCATATTTGCTTGGTGTCGTTACAACCCTTGCGATTCTCCCATCGAACATTTGCCATCATGACAGCCTTCTCACGCAGTAAGAGCTTGCAGATAGCCAGAGGCATACCAACATATTCTAGTTCCCCTGGAATATGTAAGGTAGTTCCTAGCCTTGCCAACTCATCTTCTTCGCAGTTCCCCGGTATGTTCCTATGGCCAGGCACCCATCTTAGGTGAATATTGTGCTGCTCAGCCATCTCATTGAGAGATTTGCGGCAGTCGATGGCCGCTTTCGAGTTGAGGAACACAGAGTCCAAGGATTTTATTGCAGGTTGACTGTCTGAGTATATATTAATGCCAACATTACTTGGAGCATTACTTCTCCGCCAATTCACCACTTCTCTTATTGCTAATATTTCAGCCTGAAAAACACTACAGTGATCAGGTAATCTTTTCGCTATTCGAAGTTCCAGATCTTTAGAATATACTCCGAAACCCACTTGGCCATCCAATTTGGAGCCATCAGTGTAGAAATCTATATATCTTTTACTCCCCGGGGTCCGTGTACACCACGCCTCACTGTTGGGAATTAGAGTTCAAACTTTTTGTCGAAAAGTGGTCTCGCCAAAGTGTAATCCACTACGTTAGGCACATCTGGCATTATTTTGAGGACCGAACTGTGACCGTAACTTTTTTCCGACCACAGCGATAGCTCGCGCAACCGCACAGCCGTTGTTGCAGCTGACTGTTTGCCCAAAATGTCTAAAGGCAATAGATGCAGTATGACATTAAGGGAATTTGTTCCTGTCTTGCTGAATGCACCTGAGATACACAAGCACGCCATACGCTGAACTTTGTCTAAACTTGTTGGCTGGTGATGTGCCGGCCAGCAGACTACAACACCATATAGCATTATAGGTCTAACCACTGCCGTGTATAGCCAATGCACAGTTTTTGGTTTTAGACCCCACTTTTTCCCTATTGCTTTTTGCACGAGTATAAAGCTACGGTTGCTTTCCTCGCCCTTTCTTGAATATTAAGCTTAAAGTTCAGCTTCCTGTCCAAAATAACGCCAAGGCATTTTGCACACTCACTAAAGGAAATTTCAGTACCCCCTAAGGAAATGGGCCTAACCGTGGGAGTTTTTCGATCTTTGCAGTACATGACTAGTTCTGTCTTTTCAGGATTTACCCCAAGACCAGTATCTTTCGCCCATTTCTCAGTCATCCGGAGAGCTCTCTGTATAATATCTCTAACTGTTGATGGAAATTTTCCCCTGACTGCTAGCGCCACATCATCTGCGTATGCCACCACTTGTATCCTTTCTTTTTCTAGGGAAACCAGAAGGTCGTTTATAACAACATTCCAAAGAAGAGGTGATAGAACTCCTCCTTGAGGAGTGCCTCTGTTCACATACCTTTGTATGTTTGCTTGTCCTAGTGTGGCTGAAATGCGTCTCTTCCTTAGAAGTTCGTCTAACAGCCTAAGTATACCTGGATCAACATTCAGAGTTGTCAGTCCATTTAATATCGAGCTCGGATGGACGTTATTGAACGCCCCTTCGATGTCTAGAAACGCCACGATTGTGTACTCTTTGACAGATAGTGAGCTTTCAATAAAGCTGACTAGTTCATGTAATGCGGTCTCAGTAGACCTGCCCTTCGAGTATGCATGTTGTCGTTTCGAGAGCAAACTTGAATCGACGCTAGTTCTAAGATAAATATCTATCATCCTCTCCAGAGTCTTAAGTATGAATAATGATAAGCTGATTGGTCGGAAATCCTTCGCATTCGGGTGAGAGGCTTTTCCCGCTTTAGGTATGAAAACGACTTTTGATTCCCTCCACTTTCCTGGAATATATGCTAAGTTGAGACATCCTATATATATCGCCGACAACCAGGGGATAATTCTGTCAGCCACCGCTTGTAACTCCGCCGGAGTAATTCCATCAGGTCCGGGGGATTTGAATGATCCAAAGCTATTTAACGCCCATTTTATTCTAGATTCCGATACAACTTCCGCGATAGGAAACGACCGCTGAGCCACTGTGGCACCGCCAGTACATGGTTCAACCGTCTGATTTCCGGGAAAATGTGTTTCCAATAGTACCTCCAGCGTCTCCCCACTGGACGTTGTCCAATTGCCCTCCGATGTTTTAATGAAACCTGGAGCGGAGTTCGTGGATGCTAGCACCTTCCGTAGTCTGGAAGCCTCGGACGTATTCTCAATGCTGTTGCAGTAATCATTCCAAGAGTTATGCTGAGCCTTTCAGTTCTCGCTTGTATCCTCTCAGATTCTTCTTGTAAGCGTCCCCATCCAGAGGAGCTCTGGTGGACTTTGCTTTGTTAAAGAGCTTCCTGCACGATTTCCTCATATTACCTAACTCTGTAGACCACCATGGTGGTCGACTTTTCCCCCTTGGCTTCCCTCTAGGGCATGCAGCTTTCAGTGAAATGTTGAAGGCCTTAGTAATCCTCTCCACTGCGTGTTCGATAACTTACACAGTGCTCATATTTGTCTCTGGTATTTCCGGTATCATCATATTGAACGATTCCCTATACCTATTCCAGTCAGCTTTCCTAACATTTGGCGGAAATATGGTCTTGGTGTATGAACATCAAATTTGAAACTGATGTAGCGATGATCTGAGAAGCTATGTTCACTTAAAACCTGCCAATCGGATATCATTTCATTCAGTTCTTGCGAGGCCAAGGTGATGTCCAAAACCTCTTGCCTGTTTTTAGTAACAAAGGTTGGGGCATCTCTAGGAGTGACTCTCCTCTTGCATTAGTATCACCACTTCCCCATATACTATGGTGTGCATTTGCATCGCATCCCATAATGAGTTTTGTCTTTGTTTTCAATGACTCCTCAACTAAGGTCTTAACGGCACATGGAGGCATCTCCCTGTCATGTCCCATGTAGACTGAAGATACCCAATATTTGCATTTGGCTAATTCTAAACTGGCAACGACAGTGTCAGTATTGCACATTGAAAAGAGTTGAGCTCGTTTTTAGCAATTATACAGGCTCGATTTACATCATTACCAGTATACTGCAATAGTTTGAACCCCGGAGTACTTAATTCACATATTTTGTTTCTATAAACATTTATGGTTCTTGAATAAGAATTATGTCTATGTCCCCTTTCATTAGGAGAACTTTTAAGGCAGCACATGCAGCCTTACAATAGTGAAGATTTATCTGGAGAATCCGTAGGACCATCGAGATTTTCAACAACCGTCACATCAGCCGTTTCAATCGAGTCATCAAGAATGTCTTCTTCAGAGATCTCGGTGACTCTCGCAATAAGCATAGGTTCAACTTTGGTGAGTTTTGAGGCAGTAGAAACCTCCTCTCGCATACGGTGTCTATCCATGGATTGCATCTTTGGTATCTCCCTCGACTTCGCAAGAGGATCCGCTTATTTCTGATTCAGGCAGAGGCTTGTCGATTTCCGAATCCTTTAGCTGATCGTTTTTATATACCTTCATTTGTATATAATGAAAGCCATAACATACACGGCCCTGAGACTTTGCTAGATGTGGAAAAGACTGAGTGTTCATTATAAACACTGCATGCCGTCTTGGTCCATCCACTTCATCCAAACGGTCCAGTAGGGTTTGCAGGTATCCACGCATGTGCTCTAGGTCTAGCCGGTATGTCTTTCTTCTCGACTAACTCTAGAGCAGCTCCTTCCAAAACTTCACCAATTGGTATCAGAGCAGCTTTAAAACATTCTATAGACCTCTGGTCTTCAAATGCGACTAGCTTAAATCGTCCTTGATACCAAATCAGCCTCTTGGTGTCGAGGATCTGCGCCGGAAAACTTTTCCAGCACCTGTGAGTAGACGCCAGACAAAGCATTCTCAATTTCCCCCCATTTTTGCTTTGGAACCATACCGTCCAATGCTCCTTTATTAATGATAGCCATCACAAGGCTGTCTTTAGCAACTGAGGCAAACGATCGTTGATCCCTTTTGGAGGATGGCAGCACATCCGGTGATCGTTCCCTTTTTCCAGCCTCAAAAATTCCTTGAGCCCATTTTAAGGAATCGCGTTGTTTAGCCGACAACGTGCTTGGGTCGAATTTCTTTAGGATAAACAAAGCATTTCTGCGTTCCTTGAATCTCTTTCGTGAGGGATTACCTCCTTTTGATGCCGTTACCTTGGAAAAGGTTCGACTTGTCAAAGTGTCGCCACCTGTCGACCCGTCTACAGGTCGACTAATTGGGCCTAACTCTTGGTCATTGCCCAAATTTATAACTCCAGTCGATACCCGTCCACTGGGCCCTGAAGTTAGCAACCCAGTGGATGTCTTTGAATTTCTCTGCATGGTGGCCTAATATACCACCACACTTGAAATTCGTAGTAGGTACTTATTACGATGATTTTATCCGCTATTAAAAAACACGTCCGTTCCGTTCGACGGTTGAATGATTATATATGGACCTAGTTAAGCATGGTTGTTAACGGCTATATACTAGCACAATGTACCAAATTTCAACTGACTCGGATGAAATTTGCCCCTCCAAGATGCTCCAAAACTAAATCTCGGGAACAGTTTATATGGGGGCTATATATAATTATGGACCAATTCTGGCACGGTTGTTAGAGAACATACACTAACACCATGTACCAAATTTCAGCCGGATCGGATGAAATTTGTTTCTCTTAGAGGCTCCGCAAGCCAAATTTGAGGGTCCGTTTATATGGGGGGCTATACGTAAAAGTGGACCGATATGGCCCATTTGCAATACCATCCGACCTACATCAATAGCAACTACTTGTGCCAACTTTCAAGTCGATAGCTTGTTTCGTTCGGAAGTTAGCGTGATTACAACAGACGGACGGGCGGACGGACATGCTCAGATCGACTCAGAATTTCACCACGACCCAGAATTTTCATTGTTCGACTGTTCACCACTTAGGTGAATTCTAACAAATTAGCTTTCTAAAAACAAATTTCGTGTTGTGCATTACTATGTAACAAAACGAAATAAAAATAAGATTAAGGGACTTGTAAGTTATATGAAAAGATGATGTACAGTGGGAGAAAAGATGATTCAATTTGTAAGAGGAAATTTCCCAAATGTTTTCTCCATAAGGAGTTAGCATAAAGGGCCCAAAATTGAGTTATCTCTCCCAACCAGATCTATACTAAAGGGTGTGGAAAGGTTCATTCGCCCGAACCGAAACATGTACAGTCCAGGCGTGTATAGATGTGTATCTGGCGTTTTCTTTTCAATGGCTCTATTAACCATGTTCCTTAATCTAGTCTGTCCATAAAGCTCGAAAAAGAATTGTTAATTGCATTATATCTAAATGCATTTGGACGTCAATTGTCTGTTTCGGTATCAGGTTAACATGAGTCTATATAAAATTTTCGGTTATAGTCCCATTTTTCCTGTTTATAACAACATTCCCTCTCCTCCGGTGCTATGGGCGGTGGTCGGACTCCGAGAACAGGATTAACCTGGTAGCTTCTCACCGCTTCAGTATCCTCATGACAGGATTCATGAGGACCTGTCTGGTATACTGCCTGATCTTGAGGCTCTCATTTGTAACGCTGGATCGAGGTGAAGATCAATATATGATACAATCTCGACGCCGTCATGAGGGTGTGGAATAGAGGACAGGTAGACATTAAACAGTGCCCCACCCTTGGGACCTCCCTGTTTAATTCACAGGGTTTTGGCTTTTTGTCCCTGAATTCCACGTACGACTGGCGTCCGAATTATCCACAGATAATTCAGAAGCCACACTATTCGATGTCCTCGAATAGTGTGGCATGATGCCTTCGATAGGTCAAGCGCCACGAGGACCGTCCTATGACACGGCTTGGGCTGATTGAGTTCCATATTAATATGTGCTGAAATGGCTGCAAGGCTGTCGTCGTTCTATGTACCTTTCGGAATCCATGTTGATGGTGGGCAGCTGGAAAACTCTCCACAAGGCTGGGGAGGAGTAGTGCCTCGTGTCTTGGCTACTGGCGAGAGAAGGGATATCGGTCTGTACGATACACCTTTACTCGAATCTTTGCCTGGCTTAAGTAGTGGAATCATCCTACCCATCTTCCAGACATCGGGTATAATGAGTGATTCCAAGGACAAATTGAGGAGTCTGCACAGGTACTCAACTCCCAGTATTCCCAGATGCTTCAGCATTAGCATTGAAATTCCGTCGGGGCCAGCGCCTTGGATGGTTTTGCGGTGTTGATGGCATTAGTAACTTCGGCTGTGGTGTGCCATCGGCTCGGAGACCACGTATGCGACAAGTGGCTCTCCTTTTCGCTCTATCACTCTCGGAATGCTCGACAAACTATCGTTTGAAGTACTTAGCGCATCTCTTCGGATCAGTCACAGTCACGTCGCCAAAGGTGACTGAAATCCCATCATTCCCCAAAGCAGGGTTCGAGAGGGTTCTCACCACAATTTACCTGTTCCTGTGCCTAAGTTACATTGCTTCAGGTGCTCTAACCATGTGTTCCGCTTGTGCTCGTCGACTATTTTACTAATCTCTAGATTCGAGTCCTGCCGCTTCAGCTGGGAAGTTGGGCCTCACTTGGCCAATTCGACCAGATGGAATGAAGCGAGCGGCTGCAGCGTTGATAATGTTCCGGAACGCCCTCTGTGCAACATGAACATGAGAGGGGGCGGGAGCTCACTGAAGCGGCGATCGGATATTCTCTGCAGGCTTCCCAGTTGATTTTCGTTTGGTTTATAAACGTCCGGCGTTCAGATGTTATGAAATCGGAGGGTCGTTTAGTGGTGGGAAGTATGGTCTGATCCCAATGAAGGAGGTGGTCTGATCCCAATGATCATTATCAGACCAGGCGAAGCTAAGGATAAATCTGACGAACTGCTACAATCACCCATAATTCTCGTGGGGCCTCTTCGTTCACCGTGCAAAATGTGGAGTTATCTATCTGCTCTGCCAAAGCTATGCCTCTCTGGTCATTACCCAGGAGTTCGTGGTGGGCATTAAAGTCTCCTAGAACCAATCGGTTCGTAGCACATTGTATCCGTCACAATGGCGTAGGCTGCACGTGGCATTCAGCTTAGTTTCCTGGATCGCCGCGACCCTTATCCTTTCCGATTCATAAAGTCCACGATCTCACTAATCTTACCTCGGAACCCGTTACACTAATTTGCAAAAGCGATGCACTATCCGGGACTGCTACAATAATATTGGGTGTAAGATGCTGCGGCGGAGAATATTGTTGTACGGGAGATGTCGGGGGTCGCATAGTCTGTCGACCCAATGCTGCTGTTGGCACAGCATCCTGCCACGTAGTCAGTATGACCATACTCCCGCAGCGGTGGTGGATCAGGTTTCGGCAGATTGAACAGTACCATGTTCCGGTGTTTTCCTCTAAAAATACGGACGAAACAAACACGTACACGGATGAGGCAGCCGCTGGCCAATGGGTAGAGTCCATCGGGTCAATCCGGTACGAAGAACCCGCCGCCGTGGGATTGACTGAGTTGCAATAAACCATTTTGGTGTTCGGCAGTAACTAATGACACGAGATACCCTACCGACATAATTAATAGTCTTCAACGCCATGCAAAGTTAATATATTAGTTCATTTTGTGTGGGTCCACTGTTTGAATCTTTGCTTAAAAAAATGAAACTGTTTGAGTTTTGAGAATATATATATATACTTACTTTGTTGTAATGAGACCAGTTGAATTATTTATTTCAAAACTGTCATTTATGTTGCCGTCTACTATATCATAGCGAATATTATTATCGATGCCTACATCTGGATCTATAGCTCGAACTTGCATCACTTCTATACCACTGTATGTTGGAATATACAATGTAGTGTTCATTTCCTTATTTTCAAATTCTGGCGGACAGTCATTCACATCGAGGACATTGATTTCCACAATAGCAATTATTTTTGAGTATAATTTAGGTGAACCCTTATCATTAACCTGAAAGTGGACATATTGGTTCATATAGAAACTTATTTATGGTAGGAGATATACATTGTTTTGTCATAATTCGTAATATGGGACTAGGATTGCCAGATCCAATTTGTCAAAAAGGTTGACATTGGCAAAAAAAAACTTGATTTTGAAGAAAAAAAACTTGACAAATGAAAACACTCATATTGGATTTAATTAAATTTTTGATTTTATTTTATTTTTTCACAAAAATTATTAGTATAAAAACAAGTATATCATAAAAAGACAATGTAAAAGAAAAAAAACAATTTAACAATCAACAAGTAAGGAAAGTCTAAGTTCGGACGGAGCCGTCTATATTATACCCTGCATCACTTTGTAGATTCACATTTCCGATACTATATCAAACCCGTCAAATGTGTTGAGTGCTATATATAAAGGTTTATTTCCCACATACATACATTTAAATCTGAATCGATTTGGGCAAAATATTTTAGACTTCTTAGAAAATCTCTGGACTTCAAATATAAATCGGCTAATGGCCTGGGCGGAGCACAACGTTAGTAGGTTAAGTTAGGTTAGGTTAGGTGGCAGCCCGATGTATCAGGCTCACTTAGACTATTCAGTCCATTATAATACCACATTGGTGAACTTCTCTCTTATCACTGAGTGCTGCCCGATTCCATGTTAAGCTCAATGACAAGGGACCTCCTTTTTATAGCCGACTCCGAACGGCGTTCCACATTGCAGTTAGTAGAAAGGGATGGGAAATATTGAGATCTAAATCAATTTTATTCAATTTCGCAAAAGTATCTCTACGATTTATCGGTCGATAGATATTAGAGGTATAAGAAAATTTTATTAATTTTTACAAGCTTTTGTGTTTGCAGTGGCGCTTTTACATGGCCAATGTATTTGGGCTAAAATGTTATCTGTATACTCTGTGAAAAAACGCATGTTAATCGGGGTGAAACTGTGCCTTTCGGTGGTCATACGAGTCTAAATCGGGCGTAAGACATATATGCGAGCTATATATCAATCTGAACCGATTTCAACCAAATTTGGCATGCATAGTAAGAATGTTAATTATACTAGCTGTGCCAAATTTTACGTAAGTCAGAGTAAAACTGTACCCTCTGAGGTCATATAAGTCTAAATCGGGCGAAAGATATGTATGGGAGCTATATCTAAATCTGAACCGATGTCAACCAAATTTGGCATGCATAGTAAGAATGTTAATTTTACTCGCTGTGCAAAATTTTACGTAAGTCGAAGTAAAAGTGTGGCCTCTGGGGCCATATAAGTCCATATCAGGCGAAAGCTATATATGGGAGCTATATCTTAATCTGAACCGATTTCTTCCAAAATCAATAGGGTTCTATTCTGACCCAAAAAAACATAATTGTGCCAAATTTGAAGTCGAGTGGACTAAAATTGCGACGTAGACTTTGATCACAAAAATGTGTTCACAGACAGACGGTATAAAAAACACAAATGAGATACATACCTAAAGGTAACTACATTGTTAAATTATAATGGCACAGAAAAAATATGTATCATATTAGTCCTTATAAATACAATTATATTTTTATTGATAGTACAAATATGCTCTTTCGATGTGTCTTTTGTGTTTTTAGAAATATAAACTACCTTTTTTAAGTATTCTTACATATATAGCTAGAATAAATTAGAGAAAAAAATGAAGTTACAAAAAACCTTGACAAATCACTTTTTCACTTGATACTTGACACTTGACACGCACTAAAAAACTTGACAATCAAGCCAAATAAAGCCCGTCTGGCAACCCTATATGGGACCCACAGTATCAAATTCTTTGCAACCGTGTTGAATCTGCACAAAAGCAATTTGTACTGTTTTGTTTACGTCGGAACCAGGGCTGTGGAGACGAACCAATTTTGCTCGGCTCCGACTCCGACTCCAGCATTTTTCATCAGCTCGACTCCGACTCCGACTTTGGAGTCGACTCCGGGTAATATAACTAAATCTCATTTTAATACCACTAATTTGTAGTTCTATTGTGGGGGTACCGTAAGTGGATCGATATAAAGTATCGTATTTATTTATGTGTGCATAATTTCACATTAGATGCCAACTGAACTCTATATTTCAAATTTAGGGCAATGTTTAATAAATAAAATAATGATATAAATACTCATCATAATATGAGAAGATACCAACAGTATATGTATTTGTGGACCAACATTATTGTTACTATCTCAAATCCTTTAAATTTGTTGCGCGCTATATAAAGGTTTATATTCCCATTTGAAAATTTGAGTCATTTCTACAAGTTTTCGACTTAGCAGTGAGTATCTGTGAGCATACAATTTTGGAAAAAAAATTTTGTCTAGTAAATAAAACTTTTTATAGAAATAAAAGTTTGAAAAAATTATCAATAGAAATACAATTAAAAAAAATTGTGTAGCAGACAAAATTTTTTATAGAAATAAAATTTTGCAAAATATTCTATAGAAGCAAAATTTTGACTAAATTTTCAATAGAAATAATATTTTGACTAAATTTTATATAGAAAAAAATATTTCTGTAGTATTAAAATTTTGAATACATTTTTTGTAGCAGTGAGTATCAGTGAGCATCAGTAAGAAAAAAAAATTGAGAAAATTTGCTATAGAAATAAAATTTGACAATTTTTTCTTATAGAAATAAAATTTTGAAAAAATTATCTATAAAAATACAATTTTAGAAAAATTTTTGTGTAGTAAATAAAATTCTGCAAAATATTCTACAGAAACAAAATTTTGACTAAATTTTCTATAGAAATAAAATTTTGACAAAATTTTCTATAGAAATAAAAGTTTGACCAAATTTTCTAATAAAAATTTCAATTACTATAAAATGTTGGCAAAATTTTCTATAGAAATAAAATTTTGACTTAAATTTTTATAGAAATAAAATTTTGAAAAAATTTTTGTGTAACAAACAAAATTTTGCAAAATTTTCTATAGAAATAAAATTTTGCAAAATATTCTATAGAAACAAAATTTTGACTCAATTTTCTATAGAAATAAAATTTTGACTAGATTTTCTATAGAAAAAAATATTTCTATAGTAATAAAATTTTGAATAAATTTTTATAGAAATAAAATTTTGACAAAATTTGCTATAGAAATAAAATTTTGACAAAACTTTTTATAGAAATAACATTTTGACAAAATTTTCTATAAAAAACAACTTTGAAAAAATTTTCTGTCAATATTCCACATATGTATATGGCCTTAAAATAAAATTAAAAAAAATAATAATAATTTCGATTGTTCGAAATATTTCAAATAAATTGATATGGGTATTAAAATGGATCGATCCAGCCCATCTGCTAGTCTAACATTCTAGGAAACATAAAAAGATAGACGTAATTGGAAGTTGATTTTCATTTACAATCATGCTGTACATTGATCGAATGAATAACGCAATGGAAACAAATTTGCGTAAAAACTTGCTTAGTTGCAAAAATGTGAAGTGTTTTAAAAAAATTTTGTTTAGCCGGAGTCGGAGTCGAGCAAAATTTTTACGACTCCGACTCCGACTCCAGCAAAATCTTCAGACTCCGACTCCAAGACTCCGGCTCCACAGCCCTGGTCGGAACAACTGGACTCCTCAAACCATACCATCTTACACTTGCCAACTTATCTACACTGAAAAGTAGACGTACTATGCTGAATATCTGTTTTATGGTTGATGTTAGATTTAAATTTGAGTTACTTTTGAACTACTTCGCATTCAGTACTTTCGCACAGACTTTGAAAATTACGATCCTGTTCACTGATTATGTGACGAATTTAATAAATGCTATAAATATTTTGATCCTTCTGAAGATAAATATAATATAAAAAGAAGTATAACATTATTATTAAATACTTAGGCATAAAATACCATTTGTATATATTGTAGTATAGCATTGTTAGTCTGTAAGAATTACTCCATAGATGAATAATAATAAAAAAAGTTTCGGTCTTTGTTATATTGTCAAAGACAAGTCTTTGAACCTGTGCCGTTTGGCTTTTTCAATTCCATGGATGTTATTTTGAGAAGGTTTACAAATTAAGAGAATTATTACATTTTCAGAAAATGAAACATAGTTATAAACATATAAAACTATATGCCGAAGATAACAAAATACGGATTATCCCCCATGTTCGGGTTTACGAATTAGCAAAAATTTCTTCAAATTAAATTCCTTATTCAGTACCCGTGTAAAAATTTAAGGACCCAATTCTATCTAATAATATCAAATTTGATCTAATTGGCTCTGTTCAGATATTGATTCCGACATAATTAGATCTGCACAGATATGCTATATATAATTATATCTCCCATATCTTATAGGATATGCTTGGATAGGCCCGAGTATGACACTGTATCTAATAATAAAGGGTTTAAATACGGTTCAACATATAATAAAAAATCATGAACACGTTTAAAGGACTTTTGAAAAACACCTCTTTATATAAAAAAACTATTCGCAAGATCTATGCACAAAGTTACAGGGAGAAAAGTAACTTTTATTTATTTATCAAACTTACATAATGCATTTCAAAATATTTGGCATTTTACTGACATATTTTTCGAGTTTCAGAATGTGGTTGAGCTCCGTCACTTCAGTTAGTTCTATCAATCAAAAGCTGTCAGTTTTGGAAATTGGTATAATATAATCAATGACAGTGCCAGGTAATGGCCGTTTGATGAAAACAATCACCAAAAATAATAAACGTGGATTCCCAAATGTATTTTTAATATCAACTAATGGTTTTTATTTAAGTAAAACAATTGAGTAATTCAATTTCACAAGAATAATAAGTGTACGTGACTCAATTCGTTTTCGACGCTCTCGTAGCTTCTTTTCTACTCTACTACTGAAGGCTCACAGAGTTGCACCGTCACAGCTATGATTATGTAGTACTTGTCAGTTCGACCAATCCTGACATAAAGCTATTCTAGCTTCCTCATCGTCCTGGAGGTCCAATTCAGGAGCATCTCGGCACTGCCGTTTCATTTTAACAGAGCTAAAGACGAGCAAAACTTTCGTGCACTGACCTGCATTCCAGAGATACCTTTGACGAGATATCTGTCGTTATCAAGCACCCGAGAAATAGTATAAGGGGCACGATTCTTCGGCTGAAGTTTCCTGGAGTCACCAGTAGCTTGTGGCTCGTTCTCTAACACGATGATATCTCCTTCTTGATAAATGGTTGATGATCGATGCTTTTCGTCAAATCGGTGTTTCCATTTTGATCTCTCTTTCGATGTTGGCCGTAGCAAGTCTTCTCTTTTGTTCGATTGGAACGTTGTTCTCATTAGGTAAATCATTTTGAATAACAGCAGCGATTCGGTTTCGCACTAAATCGATCGGTTCAAAATCAAATATTAATTCGTTTGGGCTAAATCCGGATGTAGTTTCGTTGGGAATTCACTGCCCACTGTAGATTGTGCAAATCTAAATCCCAGCACTTCGGTTCATTATCGGCATTCTAATACGGCGTTCTCACCAAGCATGTTTTGGGGTTTCAAATGTTTTCCCTTTATAAGAATTTCAAAACGAGTCGTTTTCCCCATACAAAAATTCAAGTTCAAAACATAAGTTTTCCTCCAAAATACGTAAATTGTATAATGTAAACGCCCCTAATTTGGAATATGCTCTGACTTACCATACTCTTTTCAAAATATATGTCAAATTATTGAAATAAATTTCATAGAAAAACCGAATAAACAAAGGTTTTAAAGAACACAGGGATGTGAAAATAACATAATTTTCCCTTTTGCGATCGCGGTTTTTATTTGAACAAACGGTGTTTATATTTGAATTTAGAGTAAATGGGAATTTTGAATTTCCTTGGCAACCGCTTTGCTTTGTTATAACAACATTCCGTGCAAGCGGCAACGTATTCTCGTCCACATTTTCGCATTTTTTCCAAACCCAAAATGTCCATTGAATTCTTTCTAAAGTTTTCTCAAGACCAAAGTGTGCAATGTCATCATGACAGGTTTTACAAATTCGCCAACGTATATTCTTCGGTGTTACAAATCGTAACCCATTCTTGGTTTTTCGATTCAAATGATGATTTTGTAGACAATCGGTTTAGAAAAAATACCTTTCAAAACATCAAAACACCGTGCTCAGTAACCAGTCATCGCTTCCACTTTCGATGTTCATTATGAAACCTGCGGTAACTGTTTCCTTCGGAGGCGATAGGCTAAGGGCATCAACGTGAGTCATTCGTGAATCTTCGCGACTCCAAGACTCCGGCTCCACAGCCCTGGTCGGAACAACTGGACTCCTCAAACCATACCATCTTACACTTGCCAACTTATCTACACTGAAAAGTAGACGTACTATGCTGAATATCTGTTTTATGGTTGATGTTAGATTTAAATTTGAGTTACTTTTGAACTACTTCGCATTCAGTACTTTCGCACAGACTTTGAAAATTACGATCCTGTTCACTGATTATGTGACGAATTTAATAAATGCTATAAATATTTTGATCCTTCTGAAGATAAATATAATATAAAAAGAAGTATAACATTATTATTAAATACTTAGGCATAAAATACCATTTGTATATATTGTAGTATAGCATTGTTAGTCTGTAAGAATTACTCCATAGATGAATAATAATAAAAAAAGTTTCGGTCTTTGTTATATTGTCAAAGACAAGTCTTTGAACCTGTGCCGTTTGGCTTTTTCAATTCCATGGATGTTATTTTGAGAAGGTTTACAAATTAAGAGAATTATTACATTTTCAGAAAATGAAACATAGTTATAAACATATAAAACTATATGCCGAAGATAACAAAATACGGATTATCCCCCATGTTCGGGTTTACGAATTAGCAAAAATTTCTTCAAATTAAATTCCTTATTCAGTACCCGTGTAAAAATTTAAGGACCCAATTCTATCTAATAATATCAAATTTGATCTAATTGGCTCTGTTCAGATATTGATTCCGACATAATTAGATCTGCACAGATATGCTATATATAATTATATCTCCCATATCTTATAGGATATGCTTGGATAGGCCCGAGTATGACACTGTATCTAATAATAAAGGGTTTAAATACGGTTCAACATATAATAAAAAATCATGAACACGTTTAAAGGACTTTTGAAAAACACCTCTTTATATAAAAAAACTATTCGCAAGATCTATGCACAAAGTTACAGGGAGAAAAGTAACTTTTATTTATTTATCAAACTTACATAATGCATTTCAAAATATTTGGCATTTTACTGACATATTTTTCGAGTTTCAGAATGTGGTTGAGCTCCGTCACTTCAGTTAGTTCTATCAATCAAAAGCTGTCAGTTTTGGAAATTGGTATAATATAATCAATGACAGTGCCAGGTAATGGCCGTTTGATGAAAACAATCACCAAAAATAATAAACGTGGATTCCCAAATGTATTTTTAATATCAACTAATGGTTTTTATTTAAGTAAAACAATTGAGTAATTCAATTTCACAAGAATAATAAGTGTACGTGACTCAATTCGTTTTCGACGCTCTCGTAGCTTCTTTTCTACTCTACTACTGAAGGCTCACAGAGTTGCACCGTCACAGCTATGATTATGTAGTACTTGTCAGTTCGACCAATCCTGACATAAAGCTATTCTAGCTTCCTCATCGTCCTGGAGGTCCAATTCAGGAGCATCTCGGCACTGCCGTTTCATTTTAACAGAGCTAAAGACGAGCAAAACTTTCGTGCACTGACCTGCATTCCAGAGATACCTTTGACGAGATATCTGTCGTTCTCAAGCACCCGAGAAATAGTATAAGGGGCACGATTCTTCGGCTGAAGTTTCCTGGAGTCACCAGTAGCTTGTGGCTCGTTCTCTAACACGATGATATCTCCTTCTTGATAAATGGTTGATGATCGATGCTTTTCGTCAAATCGGTGTTTCCATTTTGATCTCTCTTTCGATGTTGGCCGTAGCAAGTCTTCTCTTTTGTTCGATTGGAACGTTGTTCTCATTAGGTAAATCATTTTGAATAACAGCAGCGATTCGGTTTCGCACTAAATCGATCGGTTCAAAATCAAATATTAATTCGTTTGGGCTAAATCCGGATGTAGTTTCGTTGGGAATTCACTGCCCACTGTAGATTGTGCAAATCTAAATCCCAGCACTTCGGTTCATTATCGGCATTCTAATACGGCGTTCTCACCAAGCATGTTTTGGGGTTTCAAATGTTTTCCCTTTATAAGAATTTCAAAACGAGTCGTTTTCCCCATACAAAAATTCAAGTTCAAAACATAAGTTTTCCTCCAAAATACGTAAATTGTATAATGTAAACGCCCCTAATTTGGAATATGCTCTGACTTACCATACTCTTTTCAAAATATATGTCAAATTATTGAAATAAATTTCATAGAAAAACCGAATAAACAAAGGTTTTAAAGAACACAGGGATGTGAAAATAACATAATTTTCCCTTTTGCGATCGCGGTTTTTATTTGAACAAACGGTGTTTATATTTGAATTTAGAGTAAATGGGAATTTTGAATTTCCTTGGCAACCGCTTTGCTTTGTTATAACAACATTCCGTGCAAGCGGCAACGTATTCTCGTCCACATTTTCGCATTTTTTCCAAACCCAAAATGTCCATTGAATTCTTTCTAAAGTTTTCTCAAGACCAAAGTGTGCAATGTCATCATGACAGGTTTTACAAATTCGCCAACGTATATTCTTCGGTGTTACAAATCGTAACCCATTCTTGGTTTTTCGATTCAAATGATGATTTTGTAGACAATCGGTTTAGAAAAAATACCTTTCAAAACATCAAAACACCGTGCTCAGTAACCAGTCATCGCTTCCACTTTCGATGTTCATTATGAAACCTGCGGTAACTGTTTCCTTCGGAGGCGATAGGCTAAGGGCATCAACGTGAGTCATTCGTGAATCTTCGCGATGTACATATTCACAATCATATCCTATCAATCTCATAAACCAACGCACAGTGGTTCCAAATCGCTTTTTTGTTTGGAAATAATTCTGCAACTTTAGAACGAATAAAGATATCAACATAATTTTTTCTTTGTGTTAAAGCTAAGGTGTTTTCCTCTAAGCTTGTGGGTCCCTAGTGGTTTCACGGGCTGACCTGTAGGCGTTGAAATTTGGTCACCTCGGGGGTATGAAATTTTGTTTTAGCTGTCAACTCCACAATTTAGAGCCGAGTTTGCGTGGGTGTGCAATTATCTTTTACCGTTCGGCAGATATGGCCCAGCAAGTTATTTTTTTTTTTGCAAAATTTTGACAAAGTGGGGTTAGTATTTTGAAACTAGAAGTTCCGTAATGTTTCTTCTTAACTGCATTCCCTACAAAATTCTACGAATTTTAGAAGAAAAAAATGTGTACTTGTGTGCTTTAAATTAAAAGCTGTAAAGTCCACAAATTAGAATTTCACAAAAATATCAAATGCTGACCATTTTTTGGAAAAAGGCCATACATACTTTCTGTCGTAACATATTTTTTTATAGATTTCTCCCAATCTTTTTTACTTGTTTCTTATAGAACACCAAGTAAGGATACGTTTTAAGCTTTTATCGGCAATTTTGGTCAATTAGAATATGAGTTCTTCTCCTCCCAATATCGGCAATTTTTCAAAAAGAAAAGTTTGTTTTCAAAAATTCTCAATAATAAAGCACCGATTGCTAAGCCGATTCCAAAAAGCCCCATATGTCCACTAACTGTAAAAGGTTTCACCATCCTACCATAGACTAAGAAAGGTATAGACGGCTTATGTGAATTAAGAGCGCTGTGATTTGCACACCGTAGATGTCACTTTTTTGTCAGCAAATGAGTGACTTTTTTATTTAGCTTTAATTTGTTTTCTTTCCTTTGTTCTTTTGATGAAACACGAAATATTGTAAAAACATATAGAATTTTGTACATTCACACCTTTTTCTTAATGCAAATTGACTGATTCGAACGGTAATTCTCGTTTTCCAAAAAGAAATTGTGTCACTTGACTGCGCAATTGAGTGAAATGTCTGCGCACTGCAAATAAACAAAATCATAGTTAATTTTCAAAAGACGTCTATACATTTCTTCGTCTATGATCCCACCAGCTAACAGCTAAGAAATATGCAACAAAAATAAGGTTTTTTTTAACATATGTCCCTACTTTGGGAATTTTAGATACAAATTTTGGGAATTGTGTATTTGGCAATATTTCTTAAACAACTGTCCCTGCAAAAATCAATAAAATATAATAAGCAAAGAAGAGCCCGTCGTAAAACAAGGAAAACACGACTAATGTACGCGTTAGAATTGTTGTTGTCTCCTTGAAACCAGTTTCTGTAAGTAGTCACATGTTGTTGTTGTTGACTGTAGAAACAAAAATCATTGTTCGATTGTTCACCACTTAGGTGAATTCAAACAAATTAGCTTTCTAAAAATAGATTTCGTGTTGTTGCATTACTGTGTAACAAAACGAAATAAAAATAAGATTAAGGGACTTGTAGTTATATGAAAAGATGATGTACAGTGGGAGAAAAGATGATTCAATTTGTAAGAGGAAATTTCCCAAATGTTTTCTCCATAAGGAGTTAGCATAAAGAGCCCAAAATTGAGTTATCTCTCCCAGCCAGATCTATGCTAAAGGCTGTGGAAAGATTCAATCGCCCGAATCGAAACATGTACAGTCCAGGAGTGTATAGATTTGTGTCTGGCGTTTACTTTTCAATGACTCTATTAATCATGTTCCTTAATCTAAATCTGTCCATAAAGCTCGATTAATAATTGTAAAATTAGATAAAAATCATAATGATATAATAATTGGTTCAAATGTTATTAAGGTTTCAATTCATATTTTTAATTCCCAAAAAATCGGAATTTTTGAAAAAAAAAAGTTCCTTGCCCCAAAAAGCCAAAAACTTGCACTAAACATCACTAACTCGAGTAAAATAATACATTTCTGCAAATGTACGTTTATATGGGGGCTATACCTAAATCTGAACCGAAGCAAATCAGAGAAGAAACCTGTCGTCTGGAGCCATACCCTCACAAAATTGTTCGTCGTAACTACATGTAAATACCATAATATTGAGTAGTTCAGAATTTTACTCGCTTAGTTAAATTTAACTACACTGAAAGAAAAGTACATCATCAAATTAATGAAAAAAATCATCAAAAAATCTTCATCAAATTGATGTAGAAATTACATTGTTTATATGAAATCGGTATTCAATTTGATGTTTTCTGTTTCCAGTTGAAAAACACGGTCTTCAACTCAATGAAGAAACTTACATCAATTTTTGGGTATCATTTTGATGAAAAACTTTCATTCATTTAATGAAATCAGTAACCAAATTGAAGAAAATTTTCATCACATGTTATTCATTTATATTTTTCCGGTCCCCATATATGACAAACTCTAACAATCACATTCTTTCCACATATTTTAAGTATTTTAAACTTTTCTAAGTGATGATTTAATTAAAATTTGCAAAAATAGAAAATAAACCTACAAAAATCTTCAAATGGGACATACTTGTTGCGTTACAAAGTCGTTTGTGCTTTTATTGTTAAAACACGCACACAAAACAATGCTTTTGAGAAAAACCGTTATGTCTGCTGCGTGTGAAATTTGATGAAGAATAAACAAATTCATTTGTGAAGTGACATTTATTGTGATCGCACGTTGATAAAATAGCTTTTAATACTTTTGCGAATTGGAGATATTTTAAGTGTTGTAAGTTTAAAAGCAGTGCTATATAGTTCGAGACATTTTAGTAATATATAAAAATATTTGTGGCGTTTACAAACATTTTAAAGGTTTCCAAAATAGTGATACATTCAGGTGTACGATATGTAACAGCGCATTCACACAAAAATTTCCTGTAAATGGCATCTTGCAAACGCTCATATATTTACGGAAATTGCGGCTCCAAAAGAACCTCCAACGGCCTGCGAGTTTAGCGATTTGGAAAAAAATATAGTAAACAAGAAGTATATACCACAAGAAGTAAGCATCGAGAGTCACTGTGAAGAGACTTCTCATCTTGGAAAGTATGAAAGTATAGGTGAAGTACCCGTCATAGAAAACCTTTTCTGAATGAGAAACTGAATTCCTACCGCATCGACAGACCTGACGATGGGATATTGACGTACTGAATACGTCAAATATTTGACGAACACGATAACCATAGTGATATATTTAGGGCCTGGCCACAGTATTACTGAACTTTTACTGTGCAATATTACGAAGTCTAGTTGGGCACGAAATTTCCATTTTGAGTGTCCGGACAAAAGGTAAAATTTTATACAATGATAAAAGTAAGATCTAATAAATGATCCTAAAATATTTGTATTACAGAAAAGTAAGTGGTTTGTACTAAATATAATATAATATGTAGAAATGGGGATGTAACAACTCAAATCCTCCCCCTTGAGGGCTCCTTGCTCCAAGTCACCAGGTGGTCTAGGAAATCCAGAACCCATTAATTTCTTTCGTTTTTAAAATATGTATTATTTAGTTACTTCTGAACAGTTAAATTTGACAAAAGTTAAAACAAATTAATAACCCATAGGCAAATGTTGAACTTACCATGTGTACATGCTTCTTTAGCGACATACGAAGTTCAATATTAACCCTGCTTAGTTAAAACTAACTCGCTAGTAGGTTCACTCTTCTCTGAGTGTATAAGTTCACATCGGGCGTAAGACCACTAAAACACGGAACTTCTAGGTTCAAAATACTGACCCCACTCTGTCAAAATTTTGCAAAAAAAATAAATAAATTGTGGTGCCCATATCTAGCAAACGTTAAAAGATAATCGCACACGCTCGCGGCTTTACAAGTTCTATCCAGTAAAGAAAAAATCATCGAAATCGGTTCAAAATTGAGGAGTTGACAGCTAAAACAAAATTGCATACCCCCGAGGAGGCCAACTTTCAACGCCTACAGGTTAGCCCGTAGACTCAGCTTTCACACATAGAAAGAATTATGTTGATATCTTTATCCGTTCAAAAGTTGCAGAATTATTTCCAAAATCACTGTGCAATGTTTCGACTATGGCGAGAAGTTCGAACTCATAACGGTGGTATATACTTTCTGGCTCAGTGCAGCTACGACTATAATAAAATACTGGGTGTAATCGCTCGTGTGTACCACATTGCAATAAAACACCTTCAAGACCAACCCAACTCGTATCGGTGTGAACGTCATGTTCTGCATTAAAATCAAAAATTCCCAACACGGGCGCATTAAAAAGAATGGAAATTAATTTGTCAAACTCCTCTTAATGCTTTGAGTTCCATTCAAAACCACAGAATTCTTCCTTGTCAACTCGGCCAAAGGGCGAGATTTGGTGATTAATGTTACACAAATTTTTTCCAAGAAGCGGCGAACCACGGTAACGTTCGATGGAATCTTAAAATTCTTTACAGTCGTCGTTTTAGCTTCACCAGACTCGATTCCAAATATACTTATTTTGTGCCCAAGATACCAGAAAAACATATTTTTCCCTGCATATCTTGAGACCACATTTCTCAACATTTTTTAAAAATCTTCCAATCGTTCAATTCGTTCATCTATCGTTTTGCTTTGAATTAATATTTCGTCTAAATATACTATGACTTTAGCAGGATTCATCGTCGCAACAATAGTATTCATAACCGACTGAAATGCTGCCGGAGCATCCACAAGTCCAAATGGCATGCGTTTGAATTCATAATGTCCGTCGTGTTACGAAAGCCGTATACTTTCTCGAATCCTCCTTAATCTCAATTTGGTGATAACCCATTCTTAGATCTAACGTTAGGTTAGCTTAAAATGGCAGCCCGATTAAGCTGCAGGCTCACTTAGACTATTCAGTCCATTGTGATACCAGTTTAACTAAAAGTACATATTACATATGGGCACGTCTAGTTTTAACCGCTGAACCTCCTCGATTATTTTCTTCTGTTGAACCAACCAGATTGTTTCAAAAACTAGCGTTGTAAAATAGGAGTTGCCGGAGAGGCGCACGAGTTGTTCATCCATTACCGGCATAGGATACGATATCTTGCTAATGATGCGAATCAATTGTCGATACTCAACACACATACGATTTTCTTTGTCCACAAGGCATACTCAGAGTTAGGTTTTCGTATAATATCGCTGTCTGTTTATGATTAACACACCCGAATGAAAATCATCCACACTATTTGAGTATTTGTAAGTTACAAATTTATTATGAAAAATATCAATCCTTATATACTACTTAGAACTACGTACAAACTAACATAAGATAAACAGAGAACCAGCAATAACGATGATTAGAACAAGTTCATAAAAAGGTCATAAAACATCTGCAACCATAATGAATCGGGCATGTGTATACACGCATGCGTACCATTAGTTATTTATAGATAAGCGACATGTCTTTTCCTATCATAAAACATCGTGTGTGGGAAAACCCAATAATGGATAAATAGCGAAGCAAAATGCTCGTCCTTGTCAAACATAAACACTGATACAACGCACATGTGGTACACACATGTTACTAACTACCTAACACTCTGTTCTTATCGTCTAGACTACATATCTGTATCAGTGACAGAACTGTATTTGTTTAGAAAACTACCAATAGTAAATTGCCATAATCGAACCTAACCAAATTTACAAAATATTATGTTTAGAAATCTAAACACTGTCCATTAATTCTTTGACAATTTCAGCCACTATTGGTGGTTTGGCAAGTGGTATGCGATATGGTTTCATGCGTACAGGGACATCACTGGTTACCTTTATATCCATTTGCACTAGATTTTTTATATTTATTTATACTTTATTTATATTTGTAAAACCAACACAATCTATTCAACCGTCGAACGGAACGGACGTGTTTTTCAATAGCGGATAAACTCATCGTAATATGTACCTACTAAGAATTTCAAGTGTGGTGGGATATTAAGCCACCATGCAGCGAAATTCAAAGTCATCTACTGGGTTGCTAACTTCAGGGCCCAGTGGACTGGTATAGACTGGACTTATAAATCTGGACAACGACCAAGAGTTAGGCCCAATTAGTCGACCTGTAGATGGATCGATCGGTGGTGGCGACACTCTGACAAAAGGAGGTAATCCCTCACGAAAGAGATTCACGGAAAGCAGAAATGCTTTGCTTATCCTAAAGAAGTTAAGATCAGTCGACCCAAGCACGCTGTCGGCTAAACAAAGCGATTCCTTAAATTGGGCTCAAGGAATTCTTGAGACTGGAAAAAGGGAACAATCGCCGGATGAGCTGCCATCTTCCAAAAGGGATCAAAGATCGTTTGCCTAGTTGCTAAAGACAGCCTTGTGATGGCTATCAATAATAAAGGAGCATTGGACGGTATGGTTCCAAAGCAAAAATGGGGGGAAATTGAGAATGCTCTGTCTGTCGATTTAAGCTAGTCGCATTTGAGGACCAGAGGTCTATAGAATGTTTTAAAGCTGCTCTGATACTAATTGGTGAAGTTTGGGAAGGTGCTGCTCTAAAGTTAGTCGAGAAGAAAGACATACCGGCTAGACCTAGAGCACATGCGTGGATACCTGACCCTGAATCTATTTTAAATAGGCTGAAACGATGCAATCCAGATCTTCCAACAGCTGATTGGAAGGTTGGCCGTTTGGATGAAGTGGATGGACCAAGACGGCATGCAGTGTTTATATTGAACACTCAGTCTTTGCATCTAGCAAAGTCTCAGGGCCGTGTATGTTATGGCTTTCATTATATCCAAATGAAGGTATATAAAAACGATCAGCTAAAGGATTCGGAAATCGACAAGCCTCTGCCTGAATCAGAAATAAGCGGATCCTCTTGCGAAGTCGAGGGAGATACCAAAGATGCAGCCATGGATAGACACCGTATGCGAGAGGAGGTTTCTACTGCCTCAAAACTCACCAAAGTTGAACCTATGGTTACTGCGAGAGTCACCGAGATCTCTGAAGAGGGCATTCTTGAAGACTCGATTGAAGCGGCTGATGTGACGGTTGTTGAAAATCTCGATGGTCCTACGGATCCTCCAGATAAATCTTCATCATTGTAAGTTCGCATGTGCTGCCTTAAAAGTTCTCCTGATGAAAGGGGACATAGACATAGTTTTTATTCAAGAACCATATGTTTATAGAAACAAAATATGTGAATTAAGTACTCCGGGGTTCAAACTATTGCAGTATACTGGTAATGATGTAAATCGAGCCTGTATAATTGCTAAAAACGAGCTTAACTTGTTTCTGCTTCCTTCAATGTGCAATGCAGACACTGTCGTTGCCAATTTAGAAATAGCCAAATGGAAATTGGGTATCTTCGGTCTACATGGGACATGACAGGGATATGCCTCCATGTGACGTTAAGACCTTAGTGGAGGAGTCACTGAAAACAAAGACGAAACTCATTATGGGATGCGATGCGAATGCACATCATAGTATATAGGGAAGTAGTGATACTAATGTAAGGGGAGAGTCGCTAATAGAGTTTATTTTGCGTACTAATCTGGTAGTTTGCAACAAGGGAGATGTCCCAACCTTTGACACTAAAAACAGGCAAGAGGTTTTGGATATCACCTCGGCCTCGAAAGAACTGAATGAAATGATAACTGAGTGGCAGGTTTTAAGTGAACACAGATTCTCAGATCATCGCTACATCAGTTTCAAATTTGATGTTCATATCACCAAGACCATATTTCCGCCAAATGTTAGGAAAGCTGACTGAAATAGGTATAGGGAATCGTTCAATATGATGATACCGGAAATAACAGAGACAAATATGAGAAATGTGCAAGATATCGAACACGCAGTGGAGCGGATTACTAAGGCCTTCAACATCTCACTGCAAGCTGCATGCCCTAGAGGGAAGCCAAGGGGGAAAAATCGACCACCATGGTGGTCTACGGAATTAAGTAATATGAGGAAATCCTGCAGGAAGCTCTTTAACAAGGCAAAGTCCACCAGAGCCCCTGAGGATTGGGACACTTACAAGAAGAATCTAAGAGGATACAAGCGAGAATTGAGAAAGGCTCAGCATAACTCTTGGAATGATTACTGCGGCAGTATTGAGAATACGTCCGAGGCTTCCAGACTACGGAAGGTTCTACCAACTCTGCTCCAGGTTTCATTAAAACATCGGAGGGCAATTGGACAACGTCCATTGAGGAGACGCTGGAGGTATTATTGGACACACATTTTCCTGAAAATCAGACGGTTGAGCCAGGTTCTGGCGGTGCCACAGTGGCTCAGCGGTCGTTTCCTATCGAGGAAATTGTATCGGAATCTAGAATAAGATGGGCGTTAAATAGCTTTGGACCATTCAAATCCCCCGGACCTGATGGAATTACTCCGGCGGTGTTAGGTTAGGTTAGGTTATGTGGCAGCCCGATGTATCAGGCTCACTTAGACATTTCAGTCCATTGTGTACCACAGTGGTGAACTTCTCTCTTATCACTGAGTGCTGCCCGATTCCATGTTAAGCTCAATGACAAGGGACCTCCTTTTTATAGCCGAGTCCGAACGGCGTTCCACATTCCAGTGAAACCACTTAGAGAAGCTTTGAAACCCTCAGAAATGTCACCAGCATTACTGAGGCGGGATAATCCACCGCTGAAAAACTTTTTGGTGTTCGGTCGTAGCAGGAATCGAACCCACGACCTTGTGTATGCAAGGCGGGCATGCTAACCATTGCACTACGGTGGCTCCCTGGCGGAGTTATAAGCCGTGACTGACAAAATTATCCCCTGGTTGTCGGCGATATATAAAGGATGTATCAACTTATCATATATCCCAGGAAAGTGGAGGGAAACAAAAGTCGTTTTCATACCTAAAGCGGGAAAAGCCTCTCACTATACTAAAGGCTGTGGAAAGGTTCATTCGCCCGAACCGAAACATGTACAGTCCAGGCGTGTATAGATTTGTATCTGACGTTTTCTTTTCAATGGCTCTATTAACCATGTTCCTTAATCTATATCTGTCCATAAAGCTCGAAAAAATAATTGTATAATTAGATATAATGCATTTGGACGTCAATCGGTATCAGGCTAACATGAAATATAATAAGCAACGATGAGCCCGTCGAAAAACTAGGAAAAATACGACTAATGTACGCGTTAGAATTGTTGTTGTATCCTGGAAACCAGTTTCTGTAAGTTGTCACATGTTGTTGTAGTTGACTGTAGGAACAATAAGCATTGTTCGACTGTTCACCACTTAGGAGAATTCTAACAAATTAGCTTTCTAAAAATAAATTTCGTGTTGTTGCATTACTATGTAACAAAACGAAATAAAAATAAGATTAAGGGACATGTAAGTTATACGAAAAGATGATGTACAGTGGGAGAAAAGATGATTCAATTTGTAAGAGGAAAATTCCTAGATGTTTTCTCCATAAGGAGTTAGCATAAAGGGCCCAAAATCTCTCCCAGCCAGATCTATACTAAAGGCTGTGGAAAGGTTCATTCGCCCGAACCGAAACATGTACAGTCCAGGCGTGTATACACGCTCACAAAAAATTGCTTCTGTAACATATACTCCCAAACATATTTTGCTTCAAGCATATATATTTTTGGGTATTGCCCAAACATTTATATGTTTGATCTCTTCCAATATATAATATGTTTGAAAGCATATTGGTCTAAACAATATATGTTTGGGTAGTCTAAGTTCCAAACATTTTGTATTTTTGCATCCAAATTCAATAATGTTGTCTTCCAAAAAACAATATGTTATTATGTGACCATATAATATGTTTTGAAGCATTTTGCACCCAAAAATATTATATGCTTAAAAAAAAATCTCCCAAACAATATTGTGCTCAAAATTTTATTTATATATTTACAATCATAATGAATTATGAAAATAAACAGGTAATATAGGTGCTAACAACACAGGTTTTCGACCTGAATGCTCAAAATTTTGTTTCTGCCCAATTGTATATTCCCCGACATCTTTCTCACTTCCACGAGATTTTTTAGTTCTTAGCACCTTTTTCTGTAATACAAACATTGTAGAAGAAATTATTCAATTTTGTGATTTTTTTATTTTAATTTTACCTTTTGCCGGACGGGGATTCGAACAGCGGACCACACAGTTTGTAAGGATCAAAGAAGTAGCTGATCAATTGCCCAAGGAAAAATAAAATGTTAATTTTGTAATAACAAGCAACAACCACCAACTTAATTCTATATCGCTCCCTGTTAAATAGCGCTCCAAGCTACTAAACACATATATGTTTATAGGCTATTTCTAAATTAATATATGTGTGCATCCAAGCATATTATATTTACAAACATTTTATGTCCCAAACATAATATGTTCTAACGTATTAACATATATGTCCCAAACATGTTATGCTAGTTTATGAACATTATATGCTTGCATTCAAAAATATTGTGTTTAAAAATTTGTGTTCCAAACATATAATGTTTATAGCCAAACATATGAAAAACAGTCTTTTTCATCCGTGTAGATTTGTATCTGGCGTTTTCTTTTCAATGGCTCTATTAACCATGTTCCTTAATCTATATATGTCTATAAAGCTCGAAAAAATAATTGTATAATTAGTTAAAATTGTTACCTTTGAAAAACGCTCATCTTGTGTTTACTGGGCAGCTAAGACCAGAAATAACTACAAAATTGGTAAAGTGGCAACAATGACACTCACTCGTCGTGTGATGTTATTAGTGATGGGAATTGTAAAATGTGAGGTGCACACACGGATGAAAAAGACTGTTTTTCATATGTTTGGCTATAAACATTATATGTTTGGAACACAAATTTTTAAACACAATATTTTTGAGTGCAAGCATATAATGTTCATAAACTAGCATAACATGTTTGGGACATATATGTTAATATGTTAGAACATATTATGTTTGGGACATAAAATGTTTGTAAATATAAAATGTTTGGATGCAAACATATATTAATTTAGAAATAGCCTATTAACATATATGTGTTTAGTAGCTTGGAGCGCTATTTAACAGGGAGCGATATTGAATTAAGTTGGTGGTTGTTGCTTGTTATTACAAAATTAACATTTTATTTTTCCTTGGGCAATTGATCAGCTACTTCTTTGATCCTTACGAACTGTGTGGTCCGCTGTTCGAATCCCCGTCCGGCAAAAGGTAAAATTAAAATAACAAAAATCATACAATTGAATAATTTCTTCTACAATGTTTGTATTACAGAAAAAGGTGCTAAGAACTAAAAAATCTCGTGGAAGTGAGAAAGATGTCGGGGAATATACAATTGGGCAGAAACAAAATTTTGAGCATTCAGGTCGAAAACCTATGTTGTTAGCACCTATATTACCTGTTTATTTTCATAATTCATTATGATTGTAAATATATAAATAAATAAATAAAATTTTGAGCACAATATTGTTTGGGAGAATTTTTTTAAGCATATAATATTTTTGGGTGCAAAATGCTTCCAAACATATTATATGGTCACAATAACATATTGTTTTTTGGAAGACAACATTATTGAATTTGGATGCAAAAATACAAAATGTTTGGAACTTAGATTACCCAAACATATATTGTTTAGACCAATATGCTTTCAAACATATTATATATTGGTAGAGATCAAACATATAAATATTTGGGCAATACCCAAAAATGTATATGCTTGAAGCAAAATAGGTTTGGGAGTATATGTTACAGAGGCGATTTTTTGTGAGCGTGCAGGTACTTTTGTGCGTATACAATCATCACAACTGATTCGATATTTTTATTTTATTGTTGCTATACAGAATTTTGATACTTTATATTTAACAAATGCTCTGATTCTTTTCTTGCGTTTGACAATATGCAGAAGTTTCGCCATTTTTGTAGTGGATTATGGGCGGTCAATATTTAACTGATGAACGGTTACATTTTGTGAAAATGCAGCCATTTTCTTAAAAAAAGGCTAAACATATTTGTTGCAGAACGACTAACAATTTCGTCCTGGAAAAATATTTTGTCTTTACGTTTCAATAATTATGTTTGACTAATTGTGTCGCCTATTGTGATTGATCTATTTTTTGACGTTTGGTTATCCGTAGTTTTGTTTCTCCTTTGATCCTCTTGTTTGCATTCGATTTATTCTCATTTGGAATCACAAAGAGGAAGGAGGTACAAAACTGCGGTGAGTATTTGTAATTTTATATGTATTTTATTTTACAGTTATTTTACATTTTTAGAAATAAACGCTCGATTGTTTGTAATCACATCCATACCTAAAATTTGTTTGTGTTTTCAAACTGTTAAATTGGCAAAACCTCCGGACTCAATTGCGGCCAGCAACATTTTTATTTCGCAGTTGAAGATTTGTATGTGGAAATTGTTAAATGAATATCTTCAACTAGCAAGCCGTCAATTGGAAAACATTGTCGTGTGTGAGCCCTGTAGTTTGCCGATTTGTGTAATATTTTTTGTGAAGAAATTGTTTGAGTTAAATTGGAAATGGCACCACCTGTTCGCCGGAGCCCACCCAATTTACGTAGCACGGCCAGTGCAAGCAGTAAATCTCCGCCTGAGATGAACAACGAAAATATTAACACAACAGCAACTACACCACAACAAGTAATGCCGCCAGCATTAACAACCAGCACAGAAACGCCAAAGGGAACGGGTAGTTCCAATAGAAATCAACAACAAAAACAGCCATCACAGGAAGCCATCCTCCTGATAGACATACAAAAACAGATGTCGGTAATGCAGCGTCAGCTTAAGGATGCACACAACAAACTAGCAGATAGCAACCGTAAATGCCAGCATTTGGAAAGTGTCCTCCAAAAACAAATGTCTAAGGTAAGTGACCATAACCTCAAATCCATTACAGGAACGCAAGATATTGCCGCCATTGACAATGTACCACCACCAATAAATGAATCCCGTTACCTACCACCATTGTCAACAGGCATATCGACAAGTGCAACGACCACCACATTATGCAACAACATCGCCTCAACGTCAACGCAAGTAGCACCCACATATGTAATGCCGTCAAATAGTACATCAACTGCCGCCATGTCGTTTTTCCAGTCAGCGCCAACAATTTGCAGCAGCGCCGCCGTGCCGCCGACGCTACAGTCACCCAGTGCCTCAAATTTGTTATCGCCATCTTGGGTAAATGTACAAAACAACACAAGTCAAATGCCCAACTTGTCAAATACTGTAATGGGTCTGAATTTAAATGGATCTAACCTGATGTCACGAAAAATGCAAGATTTGCCAGAATTTAGTGGACAGCCTGAAGATTGGCCGCTATTTTATACATCATTTACACAAACCACTGCCGCATATGGTTACACAAATTTGGAAAATAATCAACGTTTGTGTAAGTGTTTGAAAGGAGAAGCCCGTGAAGTGGTCAAATCTTTGCTGATTCATCCAAACAATGTAAGTGCTGTCATTGAACAATTGAAATTCCGATTTGGACGCCCAGAGCAACTCATTCAAAGCCAGTTAAGACAAGTAAGGGAGTTGCCACATATATCGGAAAACAACCTAGTGAAGTTAGTGCCGTATTCAACCAAGGTAAAAAATTTAGCTGTCTTCTTGCAATCAGTAAACGGTCAACAACATATTACTAATCCTACATTATTAGAGGAGCTAATTGCGAAGCTCCCCATGAGCAAAAAATTAGAGTGGGCCAAAGTGGCCATGAATATTCAACCCTATCCAACAATTGTGAATTTTAGTGATTGGTTGTGTGAAGTGGCAAATTTAGTTTGCACCATTCAAGATATACATCAGAAAGAACAAAGTCGCCGTGTACTACTACATACAACAGAAAAACAACAACAGTGCCCAGTGTGTAAAGCTAATCATAAAATTTGCGATTGCAGCCGCTTTTTGAATCTGAATGTGAAAGATCGTTGGACACAAGTTAAAAAAATTCGTGCATGTTTTTCATGTTTAAATATTGGTCACAATACACGTGATTGTCGACGAAAGAAAACTTGTGACAAAAATGGATGTTCAAAGATGCATAATAAATTGCTTCATGAGGACGTAGCCTATGATCCACAAAGTACAAATGGTGCTGTTGCAAGTGAACCTCAACAAAATGTACTCAGCTGCTCAGCAGAAGACAGCAAAAAATTATTGTTTCGTGTTTTACCAGTCACATTGTACGGAGAAAATTGTTGCATGAATATTTACGCACTTTTTGATGATGGATCTTCTATCACAATGCTGGATAAAGAAATTGCCGATAAACTTGGAGTTCGAGGAAAAAGTAGTTCCTTAAATATTCAGTGGTTTGGAGGGCGGTCAGCCAGAGAACCGGTAATTTCGTTCAATTTGAAAGTAAGTGGAATTAACAAAAAAAGTTGCCATCTATTGAAAAAAGTATATGCTGTTTCAAATTTGAATTTGCCATCATAAAGCCTCACACAAGATGAAATTGATGAAGTTTTTAAGAAATGCGCCTGTCAAACCGTACACCAACATTGTGCCAAAATTATTAATTGGTTTAGATCATGCATTTTTGGGGTTGCCATCCTGCCGTGAAACAAATAATTTGTTGGGACCCTTTGCGTGTAATACTGAATTGGGGTGGGTGGTGTTTGGTCCATGTCCCAGTGTAGCGCCAACGCAAAATTCATGTCTTTTTGCAAACGTAAGTGGAAATGACGAACTTCATCAAGTTGTTGCAGATTACTTTAATATTGAAAATATGGGCGTGAGAGCAGCTCCTGTTGTTGAAAGTAATGAAATTACAAGAGCCAAACAAATTCTACATGAAACTACAAAAAGAATTGGTCATCGATTCCAAACCGGCCTGTTATGGAAAAATGATTTTGTGGAGTTGCCAGATAATTACGAATTAGCCCTTAGTCGCCTAGAAGGGATCGAGAGGAAGATGAGACGTGACGTAAACTTCGCACACGCCTACAGCGAAGTAATCAATGGTTATATTAATAAGGGATATGTCCGTGAAGTGCCACCAGAAGATATCCGCCTGATATCAAAAAGAAAATGGTACTTGCCACATTTTGCCGTAAGCAACCCTAACAAAGAAAATAAAAAATTGAGATTGGTTTTTGATGCCGCCGCCAAAGTAAACGGAATATCTTTAAATGATAATTTATTAAAAGGACCTCAGTGTATTTCATCATTGCCTACCATATTATTTAATTTCCGTAGTAGAAAAATAGCAGTCAGTGCAGATATTCGAGAGATGTTTCATCAAATCATGATCCAGCCTGATGATCGAATATCACAACGATTTTTGTGGAGATTTGGAAAAACTGATTCCGAGCCAAAGGAATTTGAAATGCTTGTTATGATTTTCGGAGCCGCCTGCTCACCATGTTCAGCAATTCATGTAATGAAAACAAATGCCAAAGAGCATAATGAACTTCTGCCTCGAGCCGTGGAAGCAATATGCGAACATCATTATATGGACGATTTTGTGGACAGTTTTGATTCAATTGAAGAAGCCATTTCTATTTCAAAATATGTTCGAGAAATTCAAAGCAATGGAGGCTTTGAACTTAGAGGATTTACGTCGAATTCTAATGATGTCATCCTGGCACTAGATGGCGCTGCAACATCGAAAAGCATACCTGCCAATGATAATACGGGAAAGATATTGGGTCTTTATTGGGATTCAAAATCAGATATGTTTATGTTTAACTTGAAATTTAACAAGGTTGATCCATCTGTAATTTCTGGAAAGAGAAAGCCAACAAAACGTGAAGTATTATGTGTAATTATGTCAACATTCGACCCTCTTGGATTTTTAAGCCATTTCATAGTTGGCGGTAAATTAGTGTTACGAAGTATATGGAGACGTGATGTTCGATGGGATGAACCAATTCCGGATGACATCAACGTAGCGTGGGATCGATGGCGCTCACAATTAAAAAATATATCGAATTATCGAATGCCACGATTTTACTGCCCACATGGTATGATTAAAAACTTACAACTTCATGTATTTGTTGATGCCAGTGAAGAAGCTTTTGCTGCCGTTGCATATTGGAGATTTGAACTTGCAGATGACACAATTTGTGTAAGTTTTATCTGTTCTAAGACAAAATGCTCGCCTTTGAAGAAAGTTTCTATTCCTCGCCTGGAATTACAAGCCGCTGTACTTGGGGTCAGAGTAAAGCAAAATGTACAGAGGGATCATAATTTTCTTCCTGAAAAAATAATTTTATGGACCGATTCAAAAACTGTTTTAAAATGGATTTCAAGTAAACACCGAGATTATAAGCCATATGTAGCCCATAGAATAGCCGAAATTTTGGATTCGACTGAAGAAAATAATTGGAGATGGATTCCAACTAAATATAATGTAGCCGACGATGCCACTCGCAGCTATAATAATGTTGATTTTTCAGCCACTTCTAGGTGGGTAAATGGTCCGGACTTTTTAAAACAAGCAGAAAACACTTGGTTAACTTTTACCGGTGAAGAACAATTACATGAGGATAATGGTGATGAAGAACTACACCCTAAAGTTTTATTGGTGGTTAACAAAAACAATTTGATTAATTTTGAACGTTTTTCATCATATATCCGTTTAAAAAGATCCGTAGCCCAATTGTATCGCTTTATAGGATTGTGTCGCAAACACTACAGCGATTTAGATCGATATGGAATAACATCAAAAGATTTAGAAAATGCTGAGAAGACCCTGTGCCAACAGGTCCAAAAAGAATCATTCGCTGACGTCATGAATTATATCGAAAAGGGACAGTCAGTCCCAAAAAATAGTAATTTATCGAATTTATTGCCTTATATTGCCGAAGATGGTCTCTTACGCGTATACGGTCGTATAGATGCTGCCAGTTGTTTGCCTTATAGTTCGCGACGACCAATAATATTGCCTAAAGACCATCATTTTACAAAATTATTAGTTCTGCATTATCATTGTCAAATGAAACATCAAAACAGTGAAGCAACTATTTGTGAAATACGTCGTAGGTTTTGGATACCACAAATTAGGAGCTTACTTCGAAAAATAATTTCAAATTGTATGATCTGTAGAATTAAAAACGCTAATCCTGTGGCTCCACTCATGGGACAACTTCCACTTGATCGTCTGGAACCCAATGTGGACCCCTTTAAATATACAGGCTTGGATTACTTTGGCCCTATAAATGTGGCAAATGGTAGAAAAACAGAAAAAAGATGGGTGGCGCTATTTACCTGCCTCACCCTGAGAGCCATCCACTTGGAAATAGCGCACGACTTATCTACCGATTCATGTATTATTGCAATGAGAAATTTTATGAATCGAAGAGGTGTTCCAACAAGAATCCGCTCTGATAACGGCAAAAATTTTATTGGTGCTAACGAAGAAGCTAAACGTTTCAACGAAGTTTTTGATGCTAATCGAGTCCAATGTGAGCTGTCATCGAAAGGTGTTGAGTGGATATTCAATTGTCCTGGAAATCCATCCGAAGGTGGCATATGGGAAAGAATGGTACAGTGTGTTAAAAAAGTGTTATATCATACGATGAAAGATGTGGCCCCAAAAGAACACGTACTACAGTCTCTCCTGATTGAAGCTGAGAATATTGTCAACTCTAGGCCGTTGACACATCTGCCAATTAGTCCACACGAAGAAGAGCCACTTACTCCTAATCATTTTTTGATCGGCCGTGGTAATGTTGCACCAACTCCATCTGTAGATAAACCAGATGACAAACTTTTCTCCCTGAAAAAACAATGGCGAATTGCTAGAAGTCTACGAGACAGATTTTGGAAAAGGTGGGTCGTTGAGTATTTGCCTACGTTGACAAGAAGAGTAAAATGGTGTGAAAAAACTACTCCTATAAAAGTTGGTGATGTGGTTTTCATATGTGATCCTAATCTTCCACGAAGTCAATGGCGCAGAGGTTTGGTCACTTGCGTTCATGCTGGCACTGATGGTGTGGTACGACGAGCTGATGTCAAGACTGCAACTGGAAGCCTACAGCGTGCCGTGTCGAAGTTAGCCGTTCTGGACTTGGATTCTGGTGAAGCTGATCGCTCCACGGGGGTGGGGGTGTTGCAGAACGACTAACAATTTCGTCCTGGAAAAATATTTTGTCTTTACGTTTCAATAATTATGTTTGACTAATTGTGTCGCCTATTGTGATTGATCTATTTTTTGACGTTTGGTTATCCGTAGTTTTGTTTCTCCTTTGATCCTCTTGTTTGCATTCGATTTATTCTCATTTGGAATCACAAAGAGGAAGGAGGTACAAAACTGCGGTGAGTATTTGTAATTTTATATGTATTTTATTTTACAGTTATTTTACATTTTTAGAAATAAACGCTCGATTGTTTGTAATCACATCCATACCTAAAATTTGTTTGTGTTTTCAAACTGTTAAATTGGCAAAACCTCCGGACTCAATTGCGGCCAGCAACAATATTTAAATATTCAATGATCGACATCTCGAAGACTAAGCATTTTTCACAAAATTGTTACTTAACATTTTCTCTTTGAATTACACTTTTTATGCCCCATATGCACTTTTTTTGTTACATTTTGTGATAAATGCAGTAATTTTCTAAAAAAATCTAAAAATATTTACACTTTCAATGATCGACATCTCGCAAACTAAGTTTTTTAAATAAAAGAGTTACTTAACATTTTCTCTTTAGAATACACTTTTTATACCCAATATGCACTTTGTTATTACATTTCGTGAAAAAAGTTAAAAAAACTTAAACTTTCAATAATCGATATCTCAAAAACTATGCTTTTTCAATAAAATAAATACATAACATTTTCGCTTTAAAATACACTTTTTATACTCAATATGCACTTTTTTGCTACGTTTTGTGAAAAAAAAATTTTTTTTGTGAAAAAAGCTAAAAATATTTAAACTTTCAATGACCGATATCTCGAAAACTAAGCATTTTTGGCAAAATTGTTACTTAACATTTTCTCTTTAAAATACACATTTTATCCCCAATATGCACTTTTTTACATTTTTTGAAAAATTCAGTCATTTTCTAAAAAAAGCTAAAAATATTTAAATTTTCAATGATCGATATCTCGAAAACTAACCAATTGTGACAAAATTGTTACATAACATTTTCACTTTAAAATACACTTTTTATGCTCAATATGCACTTTTTTGTTACATTTTGTGGAAAATGCATCCATTTTCGAAAAAAAGAGCTAAAAATATTTTAACGTTTAATGACGGATATCAGAAAACTAAGCATTTTTGACAAACTTGTTACTTAACATTTTCTTTTTAAACTATACTTTTTATGCGCAATATGCACTATTTTGTTACATTTTTGGAAAAATGTAGTTATTTTCTTAGAAAAAGTTAAAAATATTTAAATCTTTCAATGATTAATATCTCGAAAGCTTAGATTTTTTAACAAAATAGTTTCATTACATTTTCTCTTTAAAATACACTGTTTATACCCAATATGCACTTTTTTGTTACATTTCGTGAAAAATTCAGCCATTTTCAAAAAAGGTAAACAAATTTAAATTTTCAATGATCGATATCTCGAAAACTGCGCATTTTTGACAAAATTGTTATTTAACATTTTCTCTTTAGAATATACTCTTTGACCCAATATGAACTTTTTTGTTACATTTGATGAAAAAAGCAGCCATTTTCTTAAAAAAAATTGCTAAAACTATTTAAATTTTCAATGATGGATATCTCGAAAAATAAGCATTTTAACAAAATTTGTACTTAACATTTTCTCTTTAAAGTACACCTTTTATGCTCATTATACACGTTTTTATTACATTTCGTGAAAAATGCAGCTATTTTCTTAAAAATAGATAAAAATATTCAAATTGTAAATGATCAATTTCCCGAAAACTAAGCATTTTCGATTAAATTGTTACCTAACATTTTCTCTTTAAAATACACTTTTTCCACAATATGCACTTTTTTGTTACATTTTTTAATACAAAATATATTGTATAATCATTAGCGTAGCTTGACAATTTTCCTAGGGGGGGCTATAGCCCCCCTAGCTAAAAATTTATATTTCATTTATTTATATTTCAATTAATGTTTTATTTCATAAAAATGAATAAAAAAATTAGACATCAAAATAACTCGAAAATTAATTTATAATAAAGCAACTAAAAGTAGTCCACACATTTCCCAGCAAAAAAATTTGGTAGTTCTTCCAAAGGCACAACTTTAAAAGCACTTCCAGAAGATGTACTCCCAATGTTGTTCTTTATTTCAACTACTCAGGAAGTTCTTTAAATTCAATTTTTTTTATAATTTGGTTTCTTCATACTTTTAATGGGAAATTTTAACTTATTTGTTTCAAATACCTTAAAAACGAAGTAGGAATTCATAAAATGGTACAAATAATTTAAATTTTGTCGAAAAAAAATTCTAAATCCAATCTTAAAAACTTGTGAATTTTTAAAAATATTTGAGGTCAAAAGTTCCGACAAACATTAGAATCCATTAAAAATTATAAAAATTATTTATTTGACAAAATATAACAGAATTTTTTAATATACATTCAAAACATTGAATTCGGATCACACCTAAAGAAGTGATGCAAATTCAGTGCAACGGCTGTTGGAATGGAGGACTTCCGTCCTATGACAATCCCATGTTAAATTCATCGCTTCTTCGCCAATTTTGCACCACTTCCGGATCCAAAAAGATCATTTTCATTACTTTTTTGGTGACGCTTTTTTGGCTGGGCTTGTTTATTTTTTATAAAAATGGAAAATCGTAAATAGGTTTTCAAATTCTGGGGGGGGGCTAAAATTTTTCTGGGGGGGTCTAAGCCCCTCCCCAGAGGCCTTCCTACGCTTATGTGTATAATGAATATATGAATAAGTACTTGAAGGTGAGCCGTTTCAAGTTGAATTCATGTTTAAAATTATGTTTACAATCAAAACTTAAAATTGTTACATTTGAAAAACGCTCATCTTGTGTTTACTGGGAAGCTAAGACCAGAAATAACTACAAAATTGGTAAAGTGGCAACAATGACACTCACTCGTCGTGTGATGTCATCAGTGATGGGAATAATAAAATGTGAGGTACAAAGTTAAAGGGTACTTTTGTGCTATACAGAATTTTGATACTCCATATTTAAACAAGTATATACGGCCGTACGTTCGGCCAGGACGTAGCTTATGTACCGTGGATTGCGTAGAAACTTCTACTGAAGACTGTCATCCACAATCGAATTACTTGGGTTGCGGTAACAATTGCCGATGGCAAGGTATCTTAAAACTTCCTAACACCGTCTTCTAAATTACAAGGTAGTCCATACGTAGTATATATTAAACTAAAAAAGGCCGATTAAATACGTATATAATTAAGTTTAAGGTTTCTATAGAAATAAAATTTTGACAACATTTTCTATAGAAATGAAATTTGGGAAAAATTTTCTATAGAAATAAAATTTGGAACAAATTGTCTATAGAAATAAACTTTTGACAAAATTTTCTATAGAAATAAAATGATGACAAAAGTTTCTATAGAAATAAAATTTTTACAAAATTTTCTATAGAAATAACATTTTGACAATGTTTTCCATAAAAATAAAATTTTGGTAGATTATTTTTGGCTCGAGTGGCAACCATGAATATGAACCGATATGGACCAATTTTTGTATGATTGGGGATCGGCTATATATAACTATAGACCGATATGGAAAAATTTTGGCATGGATATTAGCGGCCTTATACTAACACCACGCTGCAAATTTCAACCGGATCGGATGAATTTTGCTTCTCTAAGAGGCTCCGGAGATCAAATCTGGGGAACGGTTTATATGGGGGCTATATATAATTATGGACCGATATGGACCAATTCTTGCGTGTTTGTTGGAGACCACATTCTAACACCACGTTCCAAATTTCAACCGGATCGGATGAATTTTGCTCCTCCAAGAGGCTCCGGAGAACAAATCTGGGGATCGATTTATATGGGGGCTCTATATAATTATGGGCCGATATGGACCAATTCTTGCATGCATATACTAACACCACGTACCCAATTTCAACCGGATCGGATGAATTTTGCTCCTCTAAGATGCTCCGGAGGTCAAATCTGGGGATCGGTTTATATGGGGGCTATATATAATTATGGGCCGATGTGGACCAATTTTTGCATGGTCATTAGAGAACATATACCAACACCATGTACCAAATTTCAGCCGGATCGGATGCAATTTGCTTCTCTTAGAGGCTCCGCAAGACTCCCAGATATGGGCCGATGTGGACCAATTTTTGCATGGTCATTAGAGAACATATACTAACACCACGTACCCAATTTCAACCGGATCGGATGAATTTTGCTCCTCTAAGATGCTCCGGAGGTCAAATCTGGGGATCGGTTTATATGGGGGCTATATATAATTATGGACCGATGTGGACCAATTTTTGCATGGTTGTTAGAGACCATATACTAACACCATGTACCAAATTTCAGCCGGATCGGATGAAATTTGCTTCTCTTAGAGGCTCCGCAAGCCAAATCGGGGGATCGGTTTATATGGGGGCTATATGTAATTATGGACCGATATGGACCAATTTCTGCATGGTTGTTAGAGACCATATACTAGCACCATGTACCAAATTTCAGCCCGATCGGATGAAAGTTGCTTCTCTCAGAGCAATCGCAAGCCAAATTTGGGGGTCCGTTTATATGGGGGCTATACGTAAAAGTGGACCGATATGGCCCATTTGCAATACCATCCGACCTACATCAATAACAACTAATTGTGCCAACTTTCAAGTCGATAGCTTGTTTCGTTCGGAAGTTAGCGTGATTTCAACAGACGGACGGACGGACGGGCATGCTCAGATCGTCTCAGAATTTCACCACGACCCAGAATATATATATATACTTTATGGGGTCTTAGAGCAATATTTCGATGTGTTACAAACGGAATGACAAAGTTAATATACCCCCATCCTATGGTGGAGGGTATAAAATTGCTCTGATGTTTTTCTTGCCTTTGACAATATGCAAAAGTTTCGCATTTTTGCAATGAATTATGGGCGGACAATAGTTAAATTTTGAATGGTTACATTTTGCGAAAAATGCAGCCATTTTCTTAAAAAATGGATAAAAATATTTAAATTTGAATGATCGATATCTCGAAACTAAGCATTTTTCACAAAATTGTTACATGACATTTTCTCTTTAAAATACACTTTTTATGTCCAATATGCTCTTTTCTGTTACATTTTGTGAAAAATGCAGCCATTTTCTAAAAAAAAGAGCTAAACATATTTTAACTTTTAATGATGGATATCTCGAAAACTAAGCATTTTTGATAAACTTGTTACTTAACATTTTCTTTTTAAAATATACTTTGTATGCCCAATATGCACTTTTTTGTCACATTTTGTGATAAGTATAACCATTTTCTAAAAAAAAGCTAAAATTATTTAAACTTTCAATGATCGATATCTCGAAAACTAAGCATTTTCGACAAAATTGTTACTTAACATTTTCTCTTTAGAATACACATTTTATACCCAATATGCACTTCTTTTGTTATATTTTGTGAAAAATTCAGCAATTTTCCAAAAAGTGTAAACGATCGATATATCGAAAACTAAGGCTTTTCGACAAAATTGTCTTAACATTTACTCTTTGAAATATGCTATTTCCAAAATGCGTTTTTTTTTTAAATTTTGTCAAAAGCGCAGCAATTTTTTTAAAAATGTTTTAATATTTGATTTTCAAGGATCTATAATTTGATAATGAAGATTTTTTGACAAAAAATTTTTCTTAACATTTTCTGTTTCAAATAAACTATGTATTCCCTGCATTTTTTAATTTGATTTTTGTGTTGCATTAGGTATGTTTTTTTAAAGCTTTATTCCACCATGTTCATCACATTTCTTAAAAATTTTGGCAAATTAAAAGTAATTCCCACATAATTTGGAAATGTATTGAATGTATTTGAATTTACATTGAAAATGATGTTTACCATCAAACTTAAAAAGGGTTACATTTGAAAAATGATCATCCTGTGTTTAAAGGAAAGCTAAGATCAGAAATAGCTACAAAATAAATAAACTCTATATTAAAAAAAATTATGATATTTTCCATACTATTAAGTAGCGATGCATTCCGATTTGAAGATTACAATTGACAAATTATTGCTAATGTATAGAATTTGACTGTTGAGGGTAATATATGCAGATTTTATTTTTACTCCTCTGAAAAATGTTTGGAGAAATGTAGAAGTTAAGCATTTTTCAAACGGCGGTAAAAATTGCCCCAAATTATGTGCAATGTGGCAATCCTTAAACGCTTTATGTGTTGCGCATAGAATGGGGACATGTACTCAAAATATGCGGTGTATAGGAGGAAGTCCCGAGAATATGCGGAAAAGAGAAAATTGGTTATATATCGGGGACATATTATATATTTGTCATTATTTTGTTAATTATATTCTTTATTTTCAGGTAGCACTATATCATTCAGATGTACATGCTATGCGGTACGTTCCCGTAAAGACACTTTCTGTTATGTATTTAAATGATGTTTTTTTTTGTATTTTGTATTTTTTAATTTTACCTTTAAATATGTTTGTGAAATATATTAATTTTAATTTAATATAATTCATGTTAATAAATAAATTAAAATAATGAAATTATATTTTAATCGATTTGTGGTCTACTTATTGCAATACTGAGATGAAGCTATTTATATATGTATCCTACACTTACTACTTATTTCTTGTGCTAAACGTAATGCTAAGGATATCCAATTGGCTCCTTCCAATGGCATCCCCAAGTTAAATTCACCAGTTAAATACATGTCGAGTATATTTGGGAGTAACTAGTGGTACTTATTGGTGACAGGTGAATTTGATAGTCAATAACTAGTTATTTGAACAAGCGGGGAAGTAACCTTATATGTGAATGTGTTGGACGCGTTGGAGTAAAATACAATATTAGGATATTAAACTTAATATACTCGTAGATATGGATATACAAATTTAATTAAATAATTTATAGAGCTCAGTTTTAAGAGTTGCAGAGTTGCTTATGCACTGTATGTTTGAAGGTAGTTCATTCCAGAGACGTATAGTGGAGGAAAGAAATTGTCTTTCTGAATTTAGACAGACCATTCTTGGTGTTGAGTTTCAGTCCTCTCTGTGATTGGTTTATGTGATTAGTTCAATTCAAATTTGAATTAAACGTTAATCCTAAATTCGTGGCTGGAACTACACAGGGTATGATAATGTTGTTGAGTTTAACGCTGATGTTATACACACAAAAAAAAATTTCTGGTTCAATCACGAAATTAATTGATCCAATTAATTTTTTAATTGAAATGTCTTCAATCACAGAAATGATAGTATCAATTAAAAAATTAATTGAAGGTCAATTAAAAAATTAATTGATCCAATTAAAAAATTAATTGATCCAATTAAAAAATTAATTGATACTATTAATTTTTGTGATTGATTTTTGTTTCAATTAAAAAATTTGTTGAATCAATTAAATTTTTAATTGAATATTTTTTAAAACTCAATTAAAATTTTAATTGGAAAAATTTTCGTGAAATTTTGTTCTGTGTACATCGCTGTAGTTTTTCGCTTCCAAATGGTTAAAAATTTAGATTTCGTCGGATTTATAAATAGCCCATTATTTTTTGCCCATGTATGGACACGATATAAGTCGTCATTTATGTTAATAAGAAATTATTATACTTCTGACAGTTTTGCAGCAGTATATAATTGTACATCATCTGCGTACATTTGCATTTTACAATTGGTTAGCACGTCTGGTAGGTCGTTATATACATAGAAAACAACAAAGGCCAAAGTATATATCCTTGAGGAACGCCTTTGGTTATTTTCAACATACTGGAACATAAGATATCTGAAGTAACCGCTTGTGTTCTGTTTGACAAATACGAAGATAGAAGCTAACATACCGAGTCAGAGAAGGTAAATAGTTTGTTAAGCTTAGCAATTAAAATGTGATGATCAATAGTATCAAAGGCTTTACTGTGGTCTAAAAGAACTAAGAATGATACCATTTTATCATCCATATTATGGCGTATATCCTCAATTACATCTATAAGAGCGGTTGTACAGCTCCTCCTTTTTCCGAAAGCTAGACTGTCTGTCAATTAATAAGTTTTTGCTCTCTATAAATTTAATTATCTGAAGAGACATGATTCGTTCCAGAGCTTTTGACAAAAACGGTAGTATGGCTATAGGCCTATACTAATTATTATTCTTGGGTATTGGGATCATTTTCGCTATTTTCCATTCTATAGAAAAATTCGATTTTGTTAGTGCAGTATTGCAAATATGTGAAATATGTGAAACAGTCTGGGAATCAGTATTTTCAAAAATCGTGGATTTATTTCATCTAGACCTGTGGCGTTAGACTTAATATACTCAATACTTTCATTTTTTTTTGGTCAGCACAACGAAATGTGAATGGATTTTCAATAGGTGCAGTAGACATTTGGTCATAAATGTCTGGGGACGGTGGCGTTGATTCGATGTTAACAAAACGTTTATTTGGTAGATGTACTTCGGGCCCAATGTCGATATTGCGAATTTCTTTCCACTGACTTTTACAATCAACGGCTTTCCGGGATCATTCTTGAAAATATGATTTTTTCGGCATGTTAATATGTTTTGCAACTAGTTTTATTGCGCTATTAAAGATATTATGTAAAGGCGGCGTTTTATAACGTTTCCAGCATTTTTAAGCTAAAATTTCTGTAATCTATCAATTTTCTGATGTTAGAGGTGAACCACGGTGTGTTTTGTGTTTTTATTTTTATGGTTTTTACAGGAATAAAGGAATTATAAAGCATTAGTACATGATTTTGTATGAAATTTACTTGATCATTAACTGATTCAAGCTCATAATTCCATGGAACTTCATCAACCGTCGAACTGAACGGACGCGTTTTTTTAATAGCGGATTATCTCATCGTGGTGGGAAATTAAGCCACCATGCAGCGAAATTCAAAGTCGTCCACTGGGTAGCTAACTTCAGAGCTAAGTGGACGGGTATCGACTGAAGTTATAAATTTGGGCAATGACCAAGAGTTGATCAAAATTAGTCGACCTGCAGTCGAACCATACCTAAAGTAACGACATCAAAAGGAGGTAATCCCTCACAAAAGGAACGCAGAAATGTCTTGTTTATCATACACACAAAAAATTATCACCAAAATTTTTTCAATTAAACACTTAATTGAATTCAATTAATATGTTAATTGATTCAATTAATTATTTAATCAAATCCGAATAAAAACCAATTAAAAAAATTATTGATATTTGTTACGTTTCCAATTAAAATTTTAATGGATTCAACCAATTTGTTAATCAATTCGGAAATAATTTTCAATTACAAACGTGATTGAAAATTTTTCCGTTTCCAATTACACATGCGATTGATCCAATCACCTTTGTGATTGAAATTGAATAATTTTGAGCGATGGAAAGAACGAAAAGAGAACAAGAGATCGGGTATTTATTCAACTATGTATAATGGAGAGATCAGTCTGTGGAAGTAACTCGTAACGAACGGTCGGGTTTTTGTTTTTCGCGTAAATTGAAAAACATGATTGGCGACATTCTGTCTGCTGCATTCAAAATGTGTGCATAAATGTTTTGAACGCAACAACAAATCATGGCAAAGGGTTGAAATAAATAAAGTGTGCAACAACAAATGTCCACGTGGTAAAGGTTTGAAAAAATATATGACAACGCATTTGAAATTAACTGTGTTTGTGTTTTGTGGTATTGTAAAAATGAAAAACAATCTACTTTTATTGAAGTAAGAAATTGTGAAATGTGAATACCGTTTTCCATTGCAGTCTGTTTACATTAACCGGACTAAAATAATATATTTTTTATTCATTTCTTTTAGTGACCAATTTTATTTCGTAAAACTGACCAATCAATCCCATCAACTCCATCATTTTATCAAATATATAAGAATATGTTTATAATCAAAAAGTGGGTACACTCATAATGCTATATGGTGTTGTAGTCTGGTGACCGGCACTTCACCAGCCGACAAATTTAGACAAAGTTCAGCGTATGACGTGCTTGTGTAACTCAGGCGCATTCAGCAAGACAGGAACAAATTCCCTTAATGTCATGTTGCAGTCTGCTGCAACAACGGCTGTGCGGTTGCGCGAGCCATCGCTGTGGTCAGAAAAAATGTACGGCCACAGTTCGGTCCTCAAAATAATCCCAGATGTGCCTAACGTAGTGGATTACACTTTGGCGAGTCCACTTTTCGACAAAAGGTTTGAAACTCTAATTCCCAACAGTGAGGCGTGGTGTACACAGACCCCGGGGAATAAAAGATATATAGATTTCTACACTGATGACTCCAAATTGGATGGACAAGTGGGTTTCGGAGTATATTCTAAAGAACTGGAACTTCGAATAGCGAAAAGATTACCTAATCACTGTAGTGTTTTTCACGCTGAAATATTAGCAATAAAAGAGGTGGCGAATTGGCTGAGAAGTAATGTTCCAAAAATTGTTGGCATTAATATATACTCAGACAGTCAACCTGCAATAAAATCCTTGGACTCTGTGTTTCTTTAATCGAAAACGACCATCACTGCCGCAAATCTCTCAATGAGATGGCTGAGCAGTACAATATTCACCTAATGTGGGTGCCTGGTCATAGGAACATACCGGGGAACTGTCAAGCAGATGAGTTAGCAAGGCTAGGAACTTCCTTACATATTCCAGGGGAACTAGAATCTGTTGGTATGTCTCTGGCAACCTGCAAGCTCTTACTGCTTGAGAAGGCCGTCATGATGGCAAATGTTCGATGGGAGAATTGCAAGGGTTGTAACGACACCAAGCAAATATGGCCCCTTTTAAACTTAAACCGCACACTAGATATGCTAGTGTTCTCAACACGTCAGATATCACTTCTGATATCTGCTATAACGGGTCGCTGACTGATAGGCGAATTTGCAAAATCTATTGATGCGAAGTATAATGACTATTGTATGAGCTGTCATGATGCGGAGGAAAAGGAATCAATTAAACACCTCTTGTGTGAGTGTCCTGCATTTTGTGTAAGGCTTAAGCAAATTTTAGGGGCATGTAGCTTTAGATTTCTGGCGGACCTGGAAAACGATAACTTAGGCAGTCTGTAGTATAAGAGAGAGCAAAAAAATAGCACAAATTAAAAAAGAAAGGATTTTACACCCTGAACCACTTTGTAGATCTCCATTCTCGATTCCATCTTAAATATTTCAAATGTTGTGAGTGCTATATATAAAGGTTTATATTCCCATATACATATATTTAAATCACAGATTTGGAAACAAACAAATTTTTACACTTCTATAAAATCGCTCCCGGCTCATACCCTGTGACGGAACAGAAAGTAAAAAAAGAGTGAGTGGAGAGGAAAGTCGGACGAGGCCGACAATATCATACCCTGAACTACCCCTACTATATTAGTAAAACCTACGTTTGGGGTATTATTAAAATAAGTTTATGAGATAAATCTGGATCGAATACGATGTCTCTCACATATTCCCATATCTGTATATAAGAAAATTAAAGGTTACAACCAAAAATACGTTCAAATATAAGACATGTGTTTCAAAACTTTATTTTAAAGACGGTTTTTACATAGCATAATTTCTACTTGAATTCGAGTCTGGACATAGAAAGAAGAGTTATCGTTAGTACGTTTCTAAAGGACTATAATAGCACACGAAGAAAACTAATAAATTCAAATTTGTTTTTTTGTGTCAAGCAAAAATTTAAAAGAAAGAATTATGTTTAAAATGTATCCTACTTGAATTCTCCGCTTCGCTAGGTTGGAATCAAAACCAAAATCATTAGCGTAAAGATAAAATCTTTGGAACCGGGCAAAAATTTTCTCTGTGTAGAATGTAGATCCTCTCAATGAGACAATAATTCATAATATGAATAGAAACAAACCCCATGAAAATGTTGAGTTCTTAAAAATACTATGACTAAGAGTCCATCACATGTAAATTTGCATGCTAAGAGTAGTCATCATAACATATCATGACTAATCGTAGAATGCAAGTGCGATGTTGTCTTTGTCTCTTCAAATTACTCTCAGTAAAATCTTATCGCATGTAAGCTTGCTTTCTCAGAGCAGGCATACCCAGCAAAAACTAGGTAACCACATCTCATTATAATTGCCATTACCAGGAGTAAAGCCGTCATTACACGTTGCATTACATTGTGGTGAGGTGTAATGACTAACTGGTAATGACAATAATAAATACTTCTCGGACAATAATTGGCTATTTGGCATGCTTTGGTATATCTACGAATAAATGATTACATTTTAGGTGATTATATGCTTTAAAAGCACTACTTATTTCATGGCCGAAGGTATGCCTGGGGAGAAGTACTTTCCACCTAGGACATATGTATGTAAATGTAATCCGGAGCGATGCCAATTAATAAGTGGTTATTTTTTAAATATGCTTAGGATTACCGGGCAATGAGAGCTTTTGCTGGGTAATATTTGACTAGTAGAAGAATGCAAATGTGCAGTTGTTTGTTCTATAAATAGACATTAGCTTATGTGGGAGTTTTAGCATCAATATATTAAAACAGGCGATGGATGAGTAGAACACAGGACTAACAAGAGTGAGGCCCAGGTTCGAAGCCGGCGGCGGCGAAAATCAAGTAAGTAAAAAAATAAAATATAATGGTAGGAATGTTTAATTAAAGACTGATACATAAGAAAAATTATATGAAATATAAAAAATACGGAAGTTTGTTATTTTTTTGTCTGAGCACATTCCAAAATGACACTTTTCTAGTCTTATCAAATGCCTGCATTTGCAGGGGGTTTTCCATGCCTGTCAAATGAGGCATTATAATAGCGCTCTTTTTGCAGTATATTCTTCCCCCTACTATGAGAAGCGTAACGCCGTGTAAATCTGAAAGCGAGTACGTATGTGTTTTACATGCCTACTGCATGTGTTGGGAGGCATTATAAAACGTCTGCTATACGCCTATTTCCGCTGATGGGAAGACGATTGAAAGCATTGATCCCCAAGACGTTTTTGAGATATTGGAATCGTCTTCTATTCTTTTCTCACCGTGGTTATAAATTAACATTTCGAAATGTACGAATGGTATGCTCTTTTGTAGTATATTATTGATGTTTTGTTGAACTTAACAATTTGTGTTGTTTTAACAAATTTAATGATACAAAACCTGCTCAACCAAAAATGACGCTGCGCCCCCCTTGGCGAGGACACCGTGTTCGAGAGGAGGTTTCTACTGCCTTAAAACTCAACAAAGTTGAACCGATGGTTATTGCGAGAGTCACCGAGATCTCTGAAGAAGACATTCTTGATGACTCGATTGAAACGGTTGATGTGACGGTTGTCGAAAATCTCGATGGTCCTACGGATCCTCCAGATAAATCTTCACCATTTTAAGGTTGCTTGCGCTGCCTTAAAAGTTAATAAAATAATGCCAGATGTGCCTAACGTAGTGGATTACATTCTGGCGAAACCACTTTTCGACAAAATGTTTTAAACTCTAATTCCCAACAGTGAGGCGTGGTGCACACAGACCCCGGGGAATAAACGATATATAGATTTCTATACTGATGGCTCCAAATTGGATGGACAAGTGGGTTTCGGATATATTCTAAAGATCTGGAAATTCGAATAGCGAAAAGATTACTTAAGTGGGTTTCGGAGTATATTCTAAAGATCTGGAAATTCGAATAGCGAAAAGATTACTTAAACACTGTAGTGTTTTTCAGGCTGAAATATTAACAATAAGAGAGGTTGCGAATTGGCTGAGAAGTAATGTTCCAAAAAATTTTGCTATTAATATATACTCAGACAGTCAACCTGCAATAAAATCCTTGGACTCTGTGTTCCTTAACTCGAAACCGGCCATCGACTGCCGCTAATATCTCAACGAGATGGCTGACCACAATATTCACCTGATATGGGTGCCTGGTCATAGGAACATACCGGGGAACTACGAAGCGGATGAGTTAGCAGGGCTAAGAACTACCTTACATATTCCATGGGAACTAGAATCTGTTGATGCCTCTGGCTACCTGCAAACTCATACTGCGCGAGAAGGCTGTTGTGATAGCAAATGTTCGATGGGAGAATTGCAAGGGTTGTAACGACATCATGCATATATGGCCCCATTTAAACTTAAACCGCACACTAGATATGCTAGTGTTCTCAAGACGTCGGATATCACTCCTGATATCTGCTATAACGGGTCGCTGCCTGATAGGCGATTTTGCTAAAACTATTGGCGCGAAGTTTAATACTATTGTATGAGCTGTCATGATTCGGAGGAAAAGGAATCAATTAAACACCTCTTGTGTGAGTGTCATTCATTTTGTGTAAGGCGTAAGCAAATTTTAGGGGCATATAGCTTTAGATTACTGGCGGACCTGAAAAACGTTAACTTAAGCAGTCTGCTAATGTTTTTGTTATAAATAAATATGAAAAACAATGCATCGAACAAAGTATTACATAAAGCAAAAAACAATAAATATTAAACAAAATAACAATTTGATTAAATCTTATAATAAATAAATTAAAAATGTGAAAAAATAACTAAATAAATAAAATAAAAGTTCCTACCAAAAACTCATACTCGTAACACTATACTATATTAAAATAAAAAAGAGACAAACCAAGTTATGCCACACAGAAATAGTGGCATTATAAGTGCTAGTACCAGATGCTTTTTAATCTCAGATGACAAATATAGGTCCAAATTGTATAATTTTCTTAACAAGAAGTTTACTTTGGAGATAATGGAATTAATGTGAACCCCAAAACCTAATTTATTATCTATAACCAAACCGAGGCATTTAACCGAGTTTACAACTTCTATAGATCTACTATAGATGGAAACTGATAATGTATTTGATGGAATATTTCCAAAGAATACAGCCTTCATATTGACTGAGAGAACATTTCCATTCAACCAACCAACGAGAATGTTCAATAGTACTATGTAAGACATCTAAGAATACACGATCACCTTTAAACAAAAGTTGGATATCATCAGCGTACGCAAACGGCAAACAATTACGGGCACTAATTCGATCAAACAAATCATTAACAAACATAATAAACAGAAGCGGTACAAGAACAGAACCTTGAGGGACACACACTAATAACAGGAAGAATAGACGACTTACCGTTATTAACACATACATATTGCCTCCGACCCGATAAATATGAATACATCAATCTACACGCAGAGCTAGAAAATCCATATATGTTGTGAAGCTTTGCTACTAAAGCTGCATGATCTATTCTATCAAGGTCAGGTGATAGAAGAACACAACAACCATCATTAGCAGTCTGTTGCCGAATGTTTTCTGTCAAGCCGATAAGAAGTGACGTTGTACTTCTGTTTGGCCGAAACCCACACTGAGAGTCGTGCAGAAGTTAGGAGCTATCTATGTGCCTACAAATCTGATACTTCATTAAACTATTTTCGACATAATTGGTACTATAGATATTGGTCTAAAATCCTCGGAATTGGCACAATTTTGGCCACTTTCCAATCTGACAGAAAAACAGACGTAGTTAATAATGTATTAACAACATGCAACACATAACGACCAATATAGGGGAACATTATTTTTAAACACTTCAAATTCACCTCATCATAACCAACAACAGTATCTTTAATCTTTACAAATGCATCTAATAGCCCAACAATCTACAGTACGAAAATAAAAACCATCTACAACATTGTCAGGCACAACAGGTACACCTAAATTTACATGCCTTTCATTTGACTGACAACAATAGTTCAAATCATCAAATTTGACATCATGTATAACATCAACACGATAATTACTAACGCCATGCTTTCTCAGTATCTTCCAAATTTCCTTCGAAGACTTATCCCTAAACATATCCTTATGAACTTTCCGCTAATATGCCAGATTAATTTCTTTGCCGTATTCCTACATTTACAAATTAACATCCAATGTCTCATTTCTTTCACGAATATACAGTGACTTGAACCAGTCATCAGCAGAAGATTTTCGAAAACATCGTTTCAAGGAAATGCTTTCATGAATGATATAGAGGTTCATATTCAAAACTTCTAATAGAGTTGTAGTGTATATGTCATGAAGTCGACAATTAGCAACAAAATCTTGTAAAAACATTACTCGTATATACATTATAATCACAAAATACATAGCAATGTATTCAAAAAACGCTTACTTTGATAATCGTAATAAATATAAATGAGTGATCACAAATACATGGACCAGAACAACATAACAACTCAGGGCACGACAGAAGATACAGATCAAGTAAGGACGTAGAATGATGTGCAGTATCATAATGAGTTGGTAATGAGTTATGTACAACACTTAAATTCATTCTATCTACAACGTTTCGCATATTAACTGTTTTGTGAACATCAAACATGTTGATATAACTATAACATTGTTATACGAAACAACTAAATCTACAAGACGGTCTTCCATCATAAAAATATCCCCGCGAGGTAAATACACTACACCGACTAACACAGAATTTCCGTTATATGTCAATTCACAAAATATATATTCTACATTGCTTTGAGAGTTGCTTCTGCAAATAACCCAAATAAATTGAAACATCCCACTCTTTCTACTGTTGTAGAGGAATGCATGTTGTTCTTTAGAAACATTTGCGCATTTTATATTTAAGAATAGGACAAGAATATGATTTGCTTTGTGTTGGCATTATGTATGAATTCGGATAAGATACAACACACAGATAACAAGACGTTTCAATCTAACGCAAAGAACGAAGGGACAGATGTGCATGCAAAACAATACAATTGCTCCAACGATATGAATATGAAACACCAACAAAAAACAGCACCAGCAGCATTAATTTGGGCACAATATGGACAATATCTTAGTAGTGAGAGAAAGAACTGTCACAACAGCACAGCAATCACATACAAACTATTCAACCGTCGAACGGAACGGACGTGTTTTTTTAATAGCGGATAAAATCATCGTAATAAGTACCTACTACGAATTTCAAGTGTGGTGGGATATTAGGCCACCATGCAGAGAAATTCAAAGACATCCACTGGGTTGCTAACTTCAGGGCCCAGTGGACGGGTATCGACTGGAGTTATAAATTTGGGCAATCACCAGGAGTTAGGCCCAATTAGTCGACCTGTAGACGGGTCGACAGGTGGCGACAAGTCGGACCTTTTCCAAGGTAACGACATCAAAAGGAGGTAATCCCTCACGAAAGAGATTCAAGGAACGCAGAAATGCTTTGTTTATCCTAAAGAAATTAGGATCAGTCGATCCAAGCACGTTGTCGGCTAAACAAAGCGATTCCTTAAAATGGGCTCAAGGAATTCTTGAGGCTGGAAAAAGGGAACGATCACCGGATGAGCTGCCATCCTCCAAAAGGGATCAACGATCGTTTGCCTCAGTTGCTAAATACAGCCTTATGATGGCTATCATAAATAAAGGAGCATTGGACGGTATGGTTCCAAAGCAAAAATGGGGGGAAATTAAGACACCAAGAGGCTGGTTGGTATCAAGGACGATTTAAGCTAGTCGCATTTGAGGACCAGAGGTCTATAGAATGTTTTAAAGCTGCTCTGATACTAATTGGTGAAGTTTGGGAAGGAGCTGCTCTAGAGTTAGTCGAGAAGAAAGACATACCGGCTAGACCAAGAGCACATGCGTGGATACCTGCAAACCCTCATGACCCTGAATCTATTTTAAATAGACTGAAACAATGCAATCCCGATCTTCCAACAGCTGATTGGAAGGTTGGCCGTTTGGATGAAGTGGATGGGCCAAGACGGCATGCAGTGTTTATATTGAGCACTCAGTGCCACATCTAGCAAAGTCCCAGGGCCGTGTATGTTATTGCTTTCATTATATCCAAATGAAGGTGTATGCAAACGATCAGCTAAAGGATTCAGAAATGGACAAGCCTCTGTCTGAATCAGAAGTAAGCGGATCCTCTTGCGAAGTCGAGGCGGATACCAAAGTTGAAGACATGGATAGATACCGTATGCGTGAGGAGGCTTCTACTGCCTCAGAACTCACCAAAGTTGAACCTATGGTTATTGCGAGAGTCACCGATATCTCTGAAGAGGACATTCTTGATGACTCGATTGAAGCGGCTGATGTGACGGTTGTTGAAAATCTCGATGGTCCTACGGATCCTCCAGATAAATCTTCATCATTGTAAGGCTGCATGTGCTGCCTTAAACGTTTTCCTGATGAAAGGGGACATAGACATAGTTCTTATTCAAGAACCATATGTTTATAGACACAAAATATGTGAATTGAGTACTCCGGGGTTCAAACTATTGCAGTATACTGGTAATGATGTAATTCGAGCCTGTATAATTGCTAAAAACGAGCTTAACTTGTTTCTGCTTCCTTCAATGTGCAATGCAGACACTGTCGTTGCCAATTTAGAAATAGCCAAATGCAAATATTGGGTATCTTCGGTCTATATGGGACATGACAGGGAGATGCCTCCATGCCCCGTTAAGACCTTAGTTGAGGAGTCACTGAAAACAAAGACGAAACTCATTATGGGATGCGATGCGAATGCGCATCATATTATATGGGGAAGTAGTGATACTAATGCAAGGGGAGAGTCGCTAATAGAGTTTATTTTGCGTACTAATCTGGTAGTTTGCAACAAGGGAGATGCCCCAACCTTTGTCACTAAAAACAGGCAAGAGGTTTTGGACATCACCTTGGCCTCGTAAGAACTGAATGAAATGATATCTGAGTGGCAGGTTTTAAGTGAACACAGCTTCTCAGATCATCGCTACATCAGTTTCAAATTTGATGTTCATACCACCAAGACCATATTTCCGCCAAATGTTAGGAAAGCTGACTGGAATAGGTATAGGGAATCGTTCAATATGATGATACCGGAAATACCAGAGACAAATATGAGCACTGTGCAAGTTATCGAACACGCAGTGAAGCTGATTACTACGGCCTTCAACATCTCACTGAAAGCTGCATGACCTAGAGGGAAGCCAAGGGGGAAAAATCGACCACCATGGTGGTCTACGGAATTAAGTAATATGAGGAAATCCTGCAGGAAGCTCTTTAACAAGGCAAATTCCACCAGAGGCCCTGTGAATTGGGACGCTTACAAGAAGAATCTGAGAGGATACAAGCGAGAACTGAGAAAGGCTCAGCATAACTCTTGGAATGATTACTGCAGCAGTATTGAGAATACGTCCGAGTCTTCCAGACTACGGAAGGTTCTAGCATCCACCAACTCCGCTCCAGGTTTTATTAAAACGTCGGAGGGCAATTGGACAACGTCCAGTGAGGAGACGCTGGAGGTACTATTGGACACACATTTTCCTGGAAATCAGACGGTTGAACCATGTACTGGCGGTGCCGCAGTTGCTTAGCGGTCGTTTCTCGTCGAGGAAATTGTATCGGAAACTAGAATAAGATGGGCGCTAAATAGCTTTGGACCATTCAAATCCCCCGGACCTGATGGAATTACTCCGGCGTAGTTACAAGCGGTGGTTGACAGAATTATCCCCTGGTTGTCGGCGATATATATAGGATGTATCAACTTAGCATATATTCCACGAAAGTGGAGGGAATCAAAAGTCGTTTTCATACCTAAAGCGGGAAAAGCCTCTCACTCGAATGCGAAGGATTTCCGACCAATCAGCTTATCATCATTCCTACTTAAGACTCTGGAGAGGATGATAGATATTTATCTTAGAACTAGCGTCGATTCAAGTTTGCTCTCGAAACACCAACATGCATACTCGAAGGGCAGGTCTACTGAGACCGCATTACATGAACTAGTCAGCTTTATTGAAAGCTCACTATCTGTCAAAGAATACACAATCGTGGCATTTCTAGACATCGAAGGGGCGTTCAATAACGTCCATCCGAGCTCGATATTAAATGGACTGACAACTCTGAATGTTGATTCAGGTATACTTAGGCTGTTAGACGAACTTCTAAGGAAGAGACGCATTTCAGCCACACTAGGACAAGCAAACATACAAAGGTATGTGAAGAGAGGCACTCCTCAAGGAGGAGTTCTATCACCTCTTCTTTGGAATGTTGCTATAAACGACCTTCTGGTTTCCCTAGAAAAAGAAAGGATACAAGTGGTGACTTAGAGATATAATACAGAGAGCCCTCCGGATGACTGAGAAATGGGCGAAAGATAATGGTTTGGGGTAAATCCTGCAAAGAGAGAACTAGTCATGTACTGCAAAGACCGCAAAACTCCCACGGTTAGACCCATTTCCTTAGGAGGTGTCGAAATTCCCTTTAGGGAGTGTGCAAAATACCTTGGCGTTATTTTGGACAGGAAGCTGAACTTTAAGCTTAAAATTGAAGAAAGGGCGAGAAAAGCAAAGGTAGCTTTGTACTTGTGCAAAAAGGCAATAGGGAAAAAGTGGGGACTAAAACCAAAAATTGTACATTGGCTATACACGGCAGTGGTTAGACCTATAATGCTATATGGTGTTGTAGTCTGGTGGCCGGCACTTCACCAGCTGACAAGTTTAGACAAAGTTCAGCGTATGGCGTGCTTGTGTATCTCAGGTGCTTCAGCAAGACAGGAACACACTCCCTTAATGTCATACTGCATCTATTGCCTTTAGACATTTTGGGCAAACAGTCAGCTACAACAACGGCTGTGCGGTTGCGCGAACTATCGCTGTGGTCGGAAAAAAGTTACGATCACAGTTCGGTCCTCAAAATAATGCCAGATGTGCCTAACGTAGTGGATTACACTTTGGCGAGTCCACTTTTCGACAAAAAGTTTGAGACTCTAATTCCCAACAGTGAGGCGTGGTGCACACGGACCCCGGGGAATAAAAGATATACAGATTTCTACACTGATGGCTCCGTATTGGATGGACAAGTGGTTTTCGGAGTATAGATTTCTACACTGATGGCTCCAAATTGGATGGCCAAGTGGGTTTCGGAGTATATTCTAAAGATCTGGAACTTCGAATAACGAAAAGATTACCTCATCACTGTAGTGTTTTTCAGGCTGAAATATTAGCAATAAGAGAGGTGGCGAATTGGTTGAGAAGTAATGTTCCAAGCAATATTGGCATTAATATATACTCAGACAGTCAACCTGCAATAAAATCCTTGGACTCTGTGTTCCTCAACTCGAAAATGGTCATCGACTGCCGCAAATCTCTCAATGAGATGGCTGAGCAGCACAATATTCACCTAATATGGGTGCCTGGCCATAGGAACATACCGGGGAACTGCGAAGCAGATGAGCTAGCAAGGCTAGGAACTACCTTACATATTCCAGGGGAACTAGAATCTGTTTGTATGCCTCTGGCTACCTGCAAGCTCTTACTGCGTGAGAAGGCTGTAATGATGGGAAATGTTCGATGGGAGAATTGTAAGGGTTGTAACGACACCAAGCAAATATGGCCCCATTTAAACTTAAACCGCACACTAGATATGCTAGTGTTCTCGAGACGCCAGATATCACTCCTGATATCTGCTATAACGGGTCGCTGTCTGATAGGCGATTTTGCGAAAACTATTGGTGCGAAGTATAATGACTATTGTATGAGCTGTCATAATAATCGAGAAGGTTCAACGGTTAAAACTAAAAGTGCCCATATGTAATAGGTACTTTTAGTTAATGTGGTATCACAATGGACTGAATAGTCTAAGTGAGCCCGAATCTTAATCGGGCTGCCACTTTAACCTAACCAAACCTATCACATACAAAAGCAGGTTTCCAGCAATATACAAATCAGTTGTGACTATGAGCCCAAGAGCCTATCACATATAAGCATAGGCGCGAAAGTATGTTTTATTTTCGTTTTGTTTTCTTCTTCTACCAGAACATGCAGCCTTTGTTGTTGTTATTAACTTGCAGACGATGATTTTATTGATTTTTGTGTAAAATTCAGATCATCAGAAAATATTCCATGCTATACTTATGACAGCCACAATTGATTTTAAATATTTCGTATTGTATCGTTACTTTATATATGTTTAATGTCGGACGACATTAAACCAAAAATAAATCATTTTATTTTCTCATTTCATTTTTTATTTCATATTGTAAATTTTTCGTTTCATTAATTATTTTAAATTTTTGTTGCCTAGTGTAAATTCCATTTTTTATCCATTTACATTCGTCAACATTTCTTCAAATTATTCAGATAAATTTATGGTTGACGTTTGTTTTTAATTTCATCCTTATTAAAATAACTGTTATAAACAACAACAACAATAACAACACTCAACGTCATCTACAGCCAGTGTAGAGAGTGAGTGTTGCAATTGTTGTTGTTGCAAAAGATCAATTCTTCTTTGCTTTGCCCTTGACCAACATAAAGGAAAGCAAGAAGTTAGTTGGTCGTTGACTTTCGTTAAATTCGGCACGGGTATCATTACAATATACAAGCAGAAAAAAGATAGAGATCAAACATCATCATATTAAATCAAAGTGTAACAAATCAAAACAGATAATATTAAAACGTGAATTGTAAACTTATTTCATAGAAAATAAAACATATTAAAGAATCTAAATCAAACAAACAGAAGTGTTATAAATCAAATATCAAAAAGGCAAAGTGGTTAAATCGGACGGACATAATGACATTTCAAAACTTATATTGAAACATAGAAGGGTCTGTACCGACCAAAAAATATACCCCCATCAAAACCCCATATAAATTTAGTGGGAATTTACGCCCCCACTAAACATTTGGTCAGCTTCGAACCGAATAGTGTGGTTTTAATAATAAATCAGTTTTATTAAAAACGTTCAGTGACATATTACTCAAAAGTGAACTTTGACCTATGGACAAAAAAGTGATTAAATTATAAAAAAACAATCGTTTGTGGACAAATTATAAAAACAAAATCAAGGTACTTTTTGTGAAGGTTAGGTTAGGTTATGTGGCAGCCCGATGTATCAGGCTCACTTAGACTATTCAGTCCATTGTGATACCACAGTGGTGAACTTCTCTCTTATCTGTAGTGTGACCAAACACACTCTCCACTTCTTCCCCCTTATTCTTCACTTACACATGCATTCCCATTAACATACAGTACTCTATTTTTGATCCACTTGCATTCTCGGTGCATTCATATTTTGTTTTTGTTGACGCAGGTCAGTCACACACTTGGTAGTGACTGAGTTGAATGCACTCAGTGGAGTTCCAATTAGATGTTGGTGGCATGTGACACTTTTCATTGGTTTAGAGTTTCCAGTTGGGATTGCATACATTGTTTTGTAAGTAGACCAACTGCATGAACTCAGAATTGAGTCAAATGACCACCAATAGGAATTAAGAAAGGCCTGCATCTCAAAGAAAGTAAAAGTATTGGTAAAATGTAGATCAATTCTTCATAGAAATATATGCATGTATAAGTGAGCTCCATAGTTCTATACTCCATTTATTGAAATAGTATTAGTACATTTTTCACTCAATAGTCAATAATTCTAAGTTCCAAATTTTGTATAAATTCATTACATTTTCGAAAATAAAATCAGAAAGATATTGCACAGAGCCTAAACAACTGGCTTTTATTTTTCTCTTCGTTGAAGTGCCAAGTGAGAGTGCCTGCAACAAAAATTAGCTGGTCTAGTGGCGCTCTTAAGCGCCGGCCAAAATTCGGGCAGGTAGGAATTTAGGAATCTCTGCATAAATCCTTTTTTGTATTTTTGTGTGAACACTTGCCTACCTCACGGCAAGCATCCTTTTTTGTTCTTGGTGACCGTTTGCCTCCCACACGGCAAACATTACAATCACTGAGTGCTGCCCGATTCCATGTTAAGCTCAATGACAAGGGACCTCCTTTTTATAGCCGAGTCCGAACGGCGTTCCACATTGCAGTGAAACCACTTAGAGAAGCTTTGAAACCCTCAGAAATGTCACCAGCATTACTGAGGTGGGATAATCCACCGCTGAAAAACTTTTTGGTGTTCGGTCGTAGCAGGAATCGAGCCCACGACCTTGTGTATGCAAGGCGGGCATGCTAACCATTGCACCACGGTGGCCCTACTTTTTGTGAAAGTTTTTTTAACCCTGGACAGTCATCCTTCGTCAAAATGACGACGCGTAATTTCATTTTCGATCTAAAATGCATTTTAGTCGATTGGGAAATGATAAATTTAAGTTATACAAATGCAAATATTTTATGAATTTTTGTTGTATACTAATTAAAAACAAAATGAATAAGAAAATAAATTCAATTTTGGTTCACATTTTTGCTCACAGTGCAAATTATCGCATTTTGAAATAAGCCGTAGTCAAAATGACGAAGGATGACGTTAGTGTACAAAAAATAAGGATGACTGTCCAGGGTTAATTTCATTTGTTTACCAGTTTCAAAACAACTTAAGTGACATTAAAAAAAAAAAAAAACAATAAACTTAAATACAATTATACTTTCATAATTGGAAAACTTTCCAAATAAAACCACTATTTGTTAGCAATTGATTTGTGCCAAATTTTGGAAATTTTTCGTTTCACTAAAACGAAAACTGACTTAACTCACATTGTGCTAATCAGTAAAAAATGCGTATTACAAAATTTCAAAAAAAAAGAAACCGATATAAAAACCAGCTTGAGTTATCGTGACATTTATTAACATTTGGGAAATAATTAAAAACATTTTTTGTTCGTGAAAAAAAAAAGAAAAATTTTCCGATTTCATTTTTTGTATGATTTGAGTGACATTTTCAAAAATAAGATCATCCAAAATCATCGTGCTTGTGACATTTCGCAAAAACAATTTCAAAAAGTGATTTTCAAAAGAAAAACTGTACTTCATAACGGTATAACACATTCAAGGCCAATATCGGCAAAAATATATTCTGTGCAAAATTTTGGACATTATTACATAAAACAATTGTGCATTTACATACTGTGGAAGAAATACTGGGACATCAAGGCATCGCGCAACAACGATCAGTGACGTCATCAGCAACATCAATGCAGTAGGAGTAACAAAAATTCACGCAAGTAGAAAAAGGGGACAAGGAGTAAGTACATTGACATGCATATAATCAACCAGAGACATTTCTGTGAGTTGTGCTCAAGTAACATTCTCTCCTTGCAACATCTCACACTTCGCTCTCCTTATAATTATTTTTGGTGTATCTACAATGCGAGTTATCTTGACTTTTTGAATCATTTGCACATAAAAATGGACGTCGTACAAAAATTTCATAATTTGTGCGATGATTTAATTGATCTTGTAGAAACCGACGACAGCAGTCAAATCGATTATCACATCGCGACCTTAGAAGTTCTTCTAAATCATTCAGAAGACTTATGGTTTCAAATACAAGATGAATTAGACAATTGTCAAGACCTCATTCAGCAAAATGCAAATCCAATAAATCCAAAGCAACTCAGGGTAAAATATTGGAAGACTTTCAACAAATACAAAATATTTTCGAAAAATATAAAATCAACAATACAATCAAAAACGTCCCAGACTTCACACAATTTCAACTCCAAAACTTCCTGCGCATCTCACAATAGATATATTTCTTCAAAACCACGTCCAAATCAGATCTCATGCACTGAAAATCAACCCATAGGAGAATGTACACATCTAAAATCATTAGAACTCTTGGTTGACAATAAAAGTCAATTAGTTCCTGGACCTCTTTATCGACCTAAAGAAACACAGGACATATTTTCTAATACAATTTTACAGTCCACACTTCAACGTGACTCATCCGAAAATAAAATACAGTCCACTCTACAAACCAAACAAAATATACAGTCCACAAATCATACCGTCCTACCACGACCTAAGACTTTGCCTACACAAACCTTCTCGAAGCAGAAAATCACGACTTACACTCCCAACAATGTTAAGTCTAATCGACATCGTGATCAACGAGACATCACATCGTCAACTTTATGCGATGATAGCCGACATTCGTCCATACATCATCCACAAATTAGTTTAGTTCAGGATTCTAGTCACCAAAAACTAGAATTTAAACCGACCGATCGACGACCTACTCAAATCTTCATCACAGATTATTCAGGACATGAACTCAGACCTCCATCAAGCCGAGCAGAAGTTCATTCCTCAGTTACAGACCTAGTGCCAAACAAAATTGCAACACCGACTTGTAATTTTATTCATTCAAAACATGAACTCAGCCCTCCAAGCCGAGCAGAAGTTCATTCTTCGACCACAAATCTAGTTCACGACATTATTGCAAAACCTATTTGTAATTTTATTTGTTCCAACAAGGAACTCAGTCCTCCGCCAAGCCGAGCAGAAGTTCATTCGTCCAACGTCTATCTATTACAACATAAAATTACAAACCCGACTTGTAATTTTATTCATTTCAACTATGAACTTAGACCTCCATCAAGTCGAGCAGAAGTTCATTCATCACCATTGAGCCTAATGCAAGCTGCAATTGCATCATCGACCTTTCATACTTCATCATATATATTTTCATCTTTAAATGAGTACTTCGACTTTTACAACAAAATCGAAAACATACCTTGTGGTTCCAGTCAGCCAATCGACCTATTCATTGGACTTGACATTGCAGAACAATTTCCAGACCTTAAAGCCCCGATGTGTCCATTTGCGCTTCCTTCGCCACAAAAAACAGTTCAAGACTTGATTGTGGGAGAACCGATGGAGCAATCGAACTTTTTGGTACTTAGCACGTCGTCAGCGTCTCTTTTGACACAAAATACAGCCATGACCTTGATTGTGGGGAGACTGACATCACGTCCAGCTAAAGAGATATCTAATGCGTATCAGTTAGATATCAACTTCGTCCATTTTTGGGGGGCGGAGGCGACCTCAAAACACCCTTTGAGGTCAAATCAACACAACAACCACAACGTAATTCATTTCATTACCCTATCGCATCGAATTTTGTCTACAATTTCATCTACGAAGTATTCGAACTTATTGTTATTCACCAAACTGGGAATAATGTTCAACACATCTATTGACATTGACCTAAACAATTCAAACCCGAATCTCCAACTAGCCAATGCAATCCCCCAAGCGGATACAAATGACCTTTCAAAGAATTACTTACCTCACATCTGGTTCAGATAATTTACTACAAGTCGCCCATGGACTTCCATTCAAAAATTTATATGCACCAGAATTTTTATGATGTACGAAAATTCGGCCTCCAGCGCTAAAGTTAAAATTTTCACTTCGAAAACTCAAGACTTCATAATCTGGCTTGAAACAGAAAATTTTGAACAATTCTTAAAAATCGACCTAGCGGTATTTGGACGCACATACGAATCACCTACATACAAGTCCGCATTTTGTGCAAAAGGATATCTACATATGAGGTGGTATGATCCTCCCTGGAATATCAAAAGACATTCATCTCAAGATCTCAATTTCCAAGAACAACTACATGTAAAAATGGCCAACATTACCTTTGCAAAAAAGAAATACCCAACACAATCATTTTTTGATTATCATCAATCAGTTTCGACTTTTCGTAGCATTCGCCATCGTCTATTTGCAATTTCAACGATAAATTAATTGGAGAAATATCGACATTCAACTAATTATGCAACTCATCGAATTCCAACATCAAAATGTTTGACACTGCGGTACAACACCCTGACATCACCTGTAGTTCACCACGGAGAGGCCGGCATGTTTAATGTCGGACGACATTAAACCAAAAATAAATCATTTTATTTTCTCATTTCATTTTTTATTTCATATTGTAAATTTTTCGTTTCATTAATTATTTTAAATTTTTGTTGCCTAGTGTAAATTCCATTTTTTATCCATTTACATTCGTCAACATTTCTTCAAATTATTCATTTCAATTTATGGTTGACGTTTGTATTTAATTTCATCCTTATTAAAATAACTGTTATAAACAACAACAACAATAACAACACTCAACGTCATCTACAGCCAGTGTAGAGAGTGAGTGTTGCAATTGTTGTTGTTGCAAAAGATCAATTCTTCTTTGCTTTGCCCTTGACCAACATAAAGGAAAGCAAGAAGTTAGTTGGTCGTTGACTTTCGTTAAATTCGGCACGGGTAACATTACAATATACAAGCAGAAAAAAGACAGAGATCAAACATCATCATATTAAATCAAAGTGTAACAAATCAAAACAGATAATATTAAAACGTGAATTGTAAACTTATTTCATAGAAAATAAAACATATTAAAGAATCTAAATCAAACAAACAGAAGTGTTATAAATCAAATATCAAAAAGGCAAAGTGGTAAAATCGGACGGACATAATGACATTTCTAGAGGTCAAAGTCGACCTCAAAACTTATAGTGAAACATAGAAGGGTCTGTACTAGAGGTGTGCGCGTGACACGAAGTTTTCGTGACACGCGTGAGTCACGTGATTCGTGAATGAAATTTTGACCAAATCACGTGAATGTGCGTGAATGGGACTGAACAAAAATGTGTCGTGCGTGATCGTGCGTGAACATCAAATTCTGTTCGTGAATGTGCGTGAGTAAATTTTTTTCAAAATCACGCTCCCGACAAAATTCACGTTCACGAAAAAATTCACATTCACGACAAAATTCACGCTCACGACAAAATTCACGCTCACGAAGAAATTCACGTTCACGAAAACTTCACACTCACGATGACATTCACGTTCACGAAAAAATTCACGTTCACGAAAAATTTACTCTCACGAGAAAATTCACGTTCACGAAAAATTCACTCTCACGAGAAAATTCACGTTCACGAAGAAACTCACATTCAAGAAAAATTCACACTCACGATGAAATTCACGTTCACGAAAAACTTCACATTCACAAATTATTCAGCCTCACGAGAAATCACGAACCTATTCACGCTGCTCACGATAAAAATTATGTATGAAATATCTGTATTGGACTTCATACTAGATTTTATTAAAAACAACATTTTCATTATTTATGTTTCGCAGCTAAAATTTATTTTTTAATTAGCTTTAAAAAGTAAGATTTACTCAAGTATATTTTACTAAAATTTTTAACATGTACACAGTCTTACACAAGTTTACATACCCCTGAGTTTTTAACCTACTAACCAAACATCTTTCTTGTTGTTTTTTATAAACCACACTAAAAAAATATTGTTAAAAATTAACAAATACTATGTTTTCAAATTATTTTACAAAAATTAAAGCATGTATATGCATAGTTTATAATATTTTATTATTTCAATAAAATACAAATTCTTTAATCGTATGTAAACTTGTGTGAGACTGTGTAGTTTCATGGGGTTAAATTTCAAATCCTATGAACATAGTGTACTCAATGAACTATTTGAAATATATGACGCATATTAAGTAAAATGTCCAGTATCGATACTGCTTTCATTTTTATATCGAAAAATTCTGAATAATGTGTTGGGGTATAACTGACGTCGTCATTCCGGTTGTAACACATTGAAATACTGCTCTCATACAGAATAATATTCTGGGTCGTGGTGAAACTCGATCTAGCGATGCCGGTCCGCATGTTGAAACCTAATTTCCGAACGAAACAAGCTATCGATATAAAACTTGGTATAAGTAGTTGTTATTTATGTAGGTGGATGGTATTACAAATGGGCCCCCATATTTGGCTTCCGGAAGAGCAAATTTTCATATAGGTCCTTAGTTATATATATCTCCCATTTAAACCGCACTAGTAATATGATCTGTTTTGAATGGTATGATTTAGGGAGAATGCAACAACACACACAATTTAACGTAATTTTGGGCGTGGTTTACTTGCTAGATATATCGAGGACAACCATTCGGACGAAAGATAGTTTTCTATGCATTCAAGACATTTTCTGCAGCAAAAAAAAAAAGTCGTATCTATCGCTATTCTTTATCTATCGCTATTCATGTAGTATTATAATTTCATGTATTATATGATCTTTGACTACATTTTTAAACATAAGCAGCATTTTATTTTTAGATATTGCCACAGATTAGATATCAATCACAGAATTAATAAGAAACAAGAAGCCTTATTTGATTAAACAATAATTGATTTCTTCCGGCACTTTCAATGAATTACTTAATTGGTTGTGGTCGAAACTTAATTTTTTAATTGAGGCAATAATTATTTATTGTATTGTTTATTTATTTATAATTATTGGTTTCTTCGATGAAATAATTTATGGTAACTTTACAAGAGTTTATACTTTCTTATGTGCTTTCTGATTATATTATAGTTGGATTTTTTCTTTACACGAAAAAATATCAGTAAAATATTTCCAATTGAAAAGTTGATTGGAATTACATTTTTTCGTTTGTTTTGTAAGTATAATAGTCGTGAACGAGCGTGAGTTGATTTTACATCGTGAGCGTGCGTGAATAGTTTTTATGAATCGTGAATGTGCGTGAGTTGCATTTTACATCGTGAGCGTGCGTGAATAGTTTTTATGAATCGTGAGTGTGCGTGAGTAAGTTTCGTATGTCGTGAAAGTGCGTGAGTTGCATTTTACATCGTGAGCGTGAGTGAATAGATTTTTATGAATCGTGGGTGTTTGGAAGTACGTTTCATTGTTCGTGAACGTGCGTGAGTAGTTTTGTTGTTCGTGAGTTGATATTTCCCGTCGTGAGCGTGCGGTAGTCACTATTCTGCAATCGTGAGTGTTTATCTTTGCAGGATTTTGGTTCGTGAACGTGAGCGTGAATCAATAAAAACCTTCGAGCGTGAATGTTACGAATTCATTCGTGAGCGTGCGTGAGTGTGAGCAATTCAAAAACGGGCGTGCGTGATCGTGCGTGAATATTACGAATTCATTCGTGAGCGTGCGTGAGTGTGAGCAATTCAAAAACGGGCGTGCGTGATCGTGCGTGAATGTTACGAATTCATTCGTGAGCGTACGTGAGCGTGAGCAATTCTAAAAAAGGCGTGCGTGATCGTGCGTGAATAACATTTTGAATTTGTGAGCGTGCGTGAAAAATCCCTCACGCGCACACCTCTAGTCTGTACCGACCAAAAAATATACCCCCATCAAAACCCCATATAAATTTAGTGGGAATTTACGCCCCCACTAAACAATATACTTAAATCTTCACTTTAAAAGTAATTTTCTAGCAATCCATTTCAGTGATGCCAATCCAATAATTCACATCCACAATACTGAATTCGGATCACTCCTTAAGTGATGCAAATTCTGTGCAACGGCTGTCGAAATGGTGGACATCCGTTCTATGACAAGCCCATGTCAAATTCGTCGGCGTTGCGCAAATTTAGCACCATTTCCGTATCCAAAAAAATACATTTTCACTACTGTTTTGGCGACGCTTGTTTTGCTGGGAAATGTTATCGTCAACATATACTTGCATCATATTCCCCTTTTATTCCCATGTAGATTTTTCGACTTTTTCGTTAAATGCCGATTAGTTGAATTTGGCCAACATCAAAAATACCAAAAATAGCAATTCATTATATGTACTGGTGAATTAAACTTACCATAACGCCGAATTTAAAATTGTTCCTGGTTTCGTAATCCAATTGCTGCAATAGGTGAAAGGTTCCCGTTAGAGAGTCGATTTGGAAGAACTGGTTTGCCACATCATCCATTATTGTATATTCCAAAATACTGTTCTGACCGACATCATCATCAAATGCTTTAAGAAAAAGAAGACTTACAAGAAGAAACTTAGTTAATATTTTCGTACAATTTTAAACGGTATTGGTATATCATATAAAGATTATATGTTTGGAACTCCAATGTTCGTAATGTTAATAAACTAGTGTAACATGTTTGGGACATCACATATTCTTAAATATTATATTAGAAACGTCAGATAGAGCGAATAGAGAAAAAAGATACATATAACAAAGGAGATATATGACGAAAGGCATCAACATAACACAGTGAAAAAAAATTAGAGCAAATGGTGCTCCACTTTAGATATATATTTTTTGTGGATAAATGTGTTTGCATTCATTTTGGTATGCGTCTGGCATATGAACAAATTTCCAAAAAAATTTAAATATTTAGGTATAAACATTATTCAATTTACACATTCAATTGTGTATTCAGAGAAACGTCCACGATTGCTTACCGTCTTACATATTTTGTATATAAATAAATATTTGGAGTGGAATGTTATGTAATGTAATGTAACTGGAATTAACTTCGAGGGCAGTTCGGAAACTTAGCCTAGCAAAAAAGCGCGGTATAAACAGAAAAAAATTAAGTGTTTTGGAAACTTCCATCTCTGTTATGAACACATGTTAAATTTTGTTTTGATCTGGCAACTCCTTTATATAGAAACAGGTGTTCAAAAAAGACGTATCCGCAATTTTTTTACAATGGAAAAATTAGAAATGCGTGCTGTCATTCAATATTTACATCAAAAAGGTTTATAGGGACAAGAAATTCATAATGATATGGTGAATGTGTTAGGTGAAAGTGCCTTCATATTCAACAGTAAAAAATTGGGTTGCTGAATTTAAACGTGGTCGTAGAAGCATTGAACCACGTAGTGGACGTCCAAAAACAGCAACAACAACAGAAATTGTCGCCAAAGTGCATGATATGGTATTAAATGATCGACGAATAAAAGTTTGTGAAATTGCTAATATCATGGGCATCTCAAATGATCGAGTCCATTTAATTTTGCATGAAGAACTACAGATGAAAAAGCTTTCTGCAAGATGGGTTCCGCATTTGTTAACAGTCGATCAAAAACGCACAAGAATGAACATTTCTCAAGCTTGTTTGGATCGTTTTAAGCGAAATAAAATGGATTTTAAGCGTCGTTTCATAACTGTTGATGAGACATGGATCCACCACTATACTCCAGAGACAAAAGAACAATCCAAACAATGGACTGAAGCTGGAGGAAGTGCCCCAAAGAAGGCAAAAACAATTCAATCGGCTGGTAAGGTTATGACAACGGTTTTTTGAGACTTCAAAGGTATTTTATTGATTGACTACCTGCAAAAGGGTAAAACAATAAATTCAGAGTACTATTGCAACCTTTTGGATCAATTAAATACGATCAAATTCGACAAAAACGTCCTGGCTGACAACAAACAAAAATAACTTTTCATCAAGACAACGCACCACCGCACAAGATTACAATTACAGTTGTAAACCACTATTTTGAAGACCTTAAAGAAAACTATTTTAATCTAGGGATAGAATTGCTAGAAAAGCGTTGGACTAAGTTTATTGAAGTTTCAGGAGATTATATTGAAAAATAAAAATATTTTTGAAAAACTATTCTCTTTCATTGAAACTATTCTCTTTCATTGATAGACTACGAAGTTTTCGAACCGCCCTCGTATTGAGTCCTTAAACAAAGATATGCTTAGGGTGAAACATAATATTAGAAAATATTGCAGAGGCGATTTTTTTTTTGAGTGTTATTATTATGATATTAATAAATGATAATATATGAGCGAAATTGCGAAAAATGTTACGACTCCGCAATTACACTTTCGTATTAACAATTTCGATTAAAAATTAATGTAAATAGTAAAGATAACTAATGTAAAACTCGTGGGTTATATAAAATTTACAACGATTATCCTTTATTTATTAGTAATTCAAAACCGAATTCAAGAACAATAATTGAAAATTTAAGGCCAAAGAATGAAACAGGAGATACATATATATGGTTTCCCAAAATTTATGAAGAAATTGGTGAAAACGTGTAAGATTTGCCAAGAAAATGGTGGGTCTACACCAAGACTTTTCAAATAGGCCAGAAGCTTAGCATCCTTGGGAAAGAATTAATGTAATTCGAAGACAGTTTGGTATGAAGGAACAATTTATTTTCACAGAATAAAAATTTTGTATATTAAAATTCTAATATAAAGCCTACTTATATAATTTAAATTAACAAAGAACAAAGTTAACCAATATTTTCAATACGCCTCTCAATTGGACAATTTTAATAAATTTTGAATTCTAACAAAGATATAAACATCTAATGTTTTTGTAAATATATCAGCAATTTGTTGTTTGGTTGCTACAGACTTTGTGTTAAGATTGTATGATCCCTGAAAAAAATGCTGGCGTATATCAATGTGCTTTGATCTTTTGCAATCTATATTATTTGCCATTGCAATACACCCAGCGCACTATGGGCGGAAATTGAAAATTTTCGGCAAAAATTATTTACAATCAATCTAGTATCTCCAAACATGGTATATCGATATTTCTTATCAAAGTCAAATGTTACCAACAAAACGTGAGTCAATCTCCCTTATTCTAAATGTTTTACTATAGAGGGGTCGAAATTGTAATTCCACTTGGAATACTATAGAATATACTCATATATGGAGTTTAATTTATACTTGCTTATTTTCCTTATTAAGAAAGCGCCTTATCCCCAGAATGTAAATACTATAAACTAGTTGTCATTTTATTAAATTAATTTTATTAATTAAGATTAAACTATCAAAATCACTTTCTTCGGTATCTAATACTAATTCCGTCCGTCTGTGTTTGTTGTTCGCAGGATTCCGGTCGCAATTATTAACCGATTTTGATAAAATTTCGTACAACGTGTTTTCTTGGTAAAAGGACAAACACTGTTGAATTTGGAAAAAGTTAGATACAGGTCCCATATATGTATCGCCGGATGACTATAAAACCCTTATTTATTAACCGATCTTACTCAAATTTGGTAGAGTCTAATCTTCTACAGTACTAACTATGCATGCAAAGAATCATTGAAATCGGTTCAGATTTAGATATAACTTCCATATATATGTATCGCCCAATTTTCCCAATATTGGCCATAGGACCCTTGTTTTAGTTATCTTGTGGTTTTCACACTTCCTTTCAATATAATGATTTGTGTTTTAATTAATTTGCTTAATTCTTCCTCGGTTTTATGAAGTATTTAACTTTTCCAGAAAGAAAAGATAGCGTTTTTGTTTTCAGCCAAAATGAGAATACTTCGGTATTTTTACCGTCACTATTTCTAGAAAAATTACATTTATTTTAGTATGGGCAAGGGAGTCACCGTAGTGCAATGGTTAGCATGCCCGCCTTGCATACACAAGGTCGTGGGTTCGATTCCTGCTACGACCGAACACCAAAAAGTTTTTCAGCGGTGGATTATCCCACCTCAGTAATACTGGTGACATTTCTGAGGGTTTCAAAGCTTCTCTAAGTGGTTTCACTGGAATGTGGAACGCCGTTCGGACTCGGCAATAAAAAGGAGGTCCCTTGCCATTGAGCTTAACATGGAATCGGGCAGCACTCAGTGATAAGAGAGAAGTTCACCACTGTGGTATCACAATGGACTGAATAGTCTAAGTGAGCCTGATACATCGGGCTGCCACATAACCTAACCTAGTATGGGCAAGTTTGGGCAGACAAACCTTACAGCACGTAAAAAGTATACTTCCTCACGGACAATAATAAGCAAAGATTTTCATTAACAATCGTTAACAGCTCTAGTTCTATCCCTCGAAAATATACGTGTGTACTAAAATTTTCACATATAAACCACAATCCACAAATTCAAGTTCAAAAAGTTTACTTTATACACTTTTATTACGAAAAAATTAAGCACGGAATTTCTCAATTTTTGCTCTCCATGATTACACGCAACTTGCATAAATTGTGGTAAATATTGGTTTTTTCTCCTAAACAGGGATGCCACGTTTTAAATTAACTTTCGATTTGATGTTGTAAAGTAATTTCCATTGGAACATCCAATAATTTTTCATTTTGAAAATTTGACTTTTTGCCGCTGTTTTACGTTTTCCGCCCATAGTGCAGCGTTGTTCTCAAATATAGTAATTGGATAATCTTCTCCAACAACCTTTAGATCTTGAAGTATTCCAAAAATCCTTCAGATGTAGCTTGGCTTAGTTAGTTAATTTTCCATACTAAAATATTTCAAAGTTTTTGGAAAATGTCAATCTATTTCTTCCATTTCTATTATACTGCTTCCAATTATTAAAATATCGTCTATATATAATATAATAAACAAATACTGAATTATCTTTGTAACGACCCAGCAAAAAAAATTTGAAGTTGTAAGTTGCACTACTTCCGGATCACAGATTGGGGATCCAAACTACTTTTTTGGAAGCTTTTTTTTTTTGCTGGGGAGTGTATAGGCAGTAATCATGTTGGGAACGGTCAAACGCCAAATCTTTTAGCTCATTATTGACTGTTTCATCCCATTCTGGGTGCTTGTTTTAACCTATATAGCGACTTCTGCAGCTTTAAAATCGTACCCGGAATTTGCTCCATTCCTTCAAGATAATACATGTGTATGTACATTGGCCTTTTTGATTGAAAACACAAAGATTGTTTCAATTTAATATTTCACAATTTTGGGTTTTATTTCAGTGGTAAGTATAATGGCGTGTATACAAAGGTTTTCACAAAAGGTAAGTAATTTTAATTCAATGAATTGTTGTTAGGTAAATATGTACAATGTGAATAGGTAATTATTTTAGGTTCAAGATTTGATTTTAGGTAAGTATAGGCAATGTAACAAGGTAAGTATTTTAACTAGGGTTTATGTATAATTCACGATTTTGCATGTAAATAATTTAATTTTGTTTATAGTTCAATTTAGTGTAGTTAGGTTCCTTTGCAATTTTGGCAATAACAACAAGTTTTAACTATTTAGTTTATTAGAGTTTTAACTATTTACTTTATTAGACAATTGTTCACTGGATTAATTTTTATTTCACTGTATTTTTTAGCTAGTAAATTCAGTATTAATTAACAAATTTATTTATTTATTATAATCAATTGTTTTTAGCTTTAATGTAACTGTATATTAATTATAATGTTTTTGGGTTTGTCCTTTGTGTTTATTTAATAATGATTTACAAACACCTTTTGATTTCGATATTTGAATATTCACAAAATATATATTTTTTTGTAGCTCTTTTTATTTTAACTTTTACTTTGGCTATATATTTTTTCTCTTTTGGTTTTTTTATATTTCACTTGTCACGACGTTGTGGCGGTTTCAAAGGGCGCAAACTATATAATTGATTTTGACATTATCCAATGTGACCGGAGTTATTTGCCAACTTTGTTTTCATTATTCAGCTACTGGTGGCAACAACACTGTGGAGAGAGAGCACTGTGACTAGTGACGTATGTATGTGTCAATGCACCGCTAGTTACAGTGCTGCTCAAAAGTATAGCTCCACAGTGCTGAGCAAAAGTTTAGCGCAATGCTAAACACTCTGGGCCCGCCGTGACAAGTGTTATAATTTTCAGATTCTAGGGCCTAATTCATTGGCATATTCCTTATTGGACCAGCAAACGTGTAGCCAAGAGTTGTTTGATAGGCGTGCATCGCCTAGCCCGGTGAAAACGTGACCATCTCTTCGTAGCGCTGGATAAACGTCGGCTCCCAGCTCTAAATCTATTGTTGTGTTTGAACGTGGGTCTGCTAGCGTATCTGCAGCAAGATCTCGGGTCGGGTCTTCTAATATTGGGTCTGAATACGGTCTGGTTGGCAAATCATGTGTGATTAGGGCATTTACACGCAGTGCCGAGGCATTAAGCGAAATGTGGTAAAGCGATGGCCTCGATGAATAAATGACCGTAGCCCTATGCGTCGAAAGGTAGAATACGCCATTCTGGACATGGTGGCAGATTGATTTATGATTGCCCGAATAGTGGTCCAGGTGTCCACCCCGTCCTCCGCCACTCGTACCGTAGCTGTGGGTACAAAAACTAAATCCCTCCGCAAAGGAGCGTCATTGTCGCGAGAAGGTGTAGGGTCTGATGGTGGCGCATCTGCTATTGGTCCAAAAAGGTGAGCGGGTCTTAGCGGGTCTTAGCGGGTCGTCGAATGGGGGAGCTCCGTGGAGAAGTGAATGATGGCGCAAATTGCATCTTCTATAGCCACTTGGAGAAGGACAGTCAGGAGCAAGATGACTTCTTGCTAGGCAGTTTCTACAATAACCACGCCTCTCGACGGTTTCATAGCGCTGTGATGGTGTCTTCTCTAAAAACCGATCACAGGAACTTATGGCGTGGTCTTCTTGACAGAGACCGCAAGAATATTGCCAGGAAGTTGGTCTTCCGCGCCAATCAACGTGTTGGCGATTGCTGGATCTATGCCTTGGAGTCCTCCCTGTCGCCCTGTTGTTTCTCTCCCGACCGCGTCGCTCATCATTAAACCTGTCCGGGCGTGGCAAATACGCAGCCATATCTGAAATAAAAAATCGCTGCGAGTACAAAGTTCTTTTGATTAAGGCGCAAAAAGCTAGTCATGCAGAAAACTGTTTGACCAGCTTCGTAACGGGTCTACTGAATGTCCCCCTTGCCGCTCGTATATCTACTACCCTTATATTTTGGTCTGTTCCCGGATATATTTTCTCAATCCGACCCATTGCCCAGTCAGTTGGAGGAAATCTGTCATCTTTTATTACTACGAGATCATTTTCTTTTAAATTTTCCTGCTGGTACTTCCATTTGTTGCGACGGTGCAATTCTTTAAGGTATTCTGACTTCCACCTCATACAAAAATATTGAGACACAATTTTGAGTCGTTGCCACCTGTTGGCAAGTGTGACATCTTGATCTGAAATATCAGGCTCCGCTGGAGCCAGCATTGAAGTCCCGATCAAAAAATGACCAGGGGTAAGAGGAGAAAAATCGTTAGGATCATCATTGGCTCTATACAAAGGTCGTGAATTCAAACAAGCTTCTATACGAGCCAATATTGTAGATAATTCTTCAAAGGTGAAGCTCATATTAGGAATAAACTTTCGTAAATGGGTCTTCAGCGATTTCACACCCGCTCCCATAAACCGCTCATATGAGGTGCACCAGGAGGTATAAATTTCCACACAAGATTGTTGTGAGAATATTGTTGCAATGTTTGGGTTTGTAAATTTTTCATAAATTGTAGACGATCTTTCTTCAACAGTTCTGCTGCGCCTGTGAAATTCTTCCCATTATCTGAGTAAATACAAGCGGGGCAACCTCTTCGAGCAATGAATCGCGAAAAAGCCGCAAGAAAAGACTGTGACGATAAAAACACACAAAAATACAGATATAACCTTTGGTTATCAAGCAGACCCTTGTTTTATAGTTTTTAATGTTGAAGGGTCCTGCAAAATCAACTCCTGTATTAATAAAAGGTCGTGAAAGAAGGGTGCGTTCAGGCGGAAGTGATGCCATTATTTGAGATTGGGTGTGTCGTTTGAATAATATGCAAGTCTTACAATTGTGGATAACTTTTTTCACCAAAAGTTTTAATCGAAATATCCAAAATTCCGATCTCAATACACGAGTCATAAGTTGATTACCACCATGAAGAGTAACTTTATGAGTAAATTCAACCAAAAGTTGTGTAAAGCGAGCATCATATGGCAAAAGAATGGAATGTCTTTCGTTATAACTTAGAACTGGCGACTGAACAAGTCGCCCATGTGACCGCATAATCCCACTTGAGTCAATAAATGGGTTCATCGTCAATAAACTACTAGTAGACGAGATTTTTATTTTATTCACTAAGTTAGCATAGTCATGTGCAAAATATTGACTTTGAGTCATAATGAGCAAACGTCGTTTTGTTTCTTGAGTTTCTTCTGGAGTTATCTCCTGGGTGGAAATTCTTAGATGTGATCTGTTTTGCCCGGTATTTCTCCAAAAACGCAAAACATAACTCAATACTCTGTAAGCTCGTGGTAAAGAAGAAAATCGTATCAGAGGGTCCTCAAACGTTGAAGCAGTAAAAACCTTGACTGTTTTCATTTCTAATTTTGTGTCTGGCAAGATTTCAAATTTCGGCCATTTATCTCTAGGAAATTTCAACCATTGTGGTCCATGCCACCATAAATGATGAGCTTTTAATTCAGATGGTGTACAACCTCTAATAGCTACATCCGCTGGGTTATCTTCGGAGTCAACATGTCGCCATTTATCGTTGCCAACATTTTCTAAAATTTCTGATACACGATTTCCTACAAATGTATTCCACGCACATGGAGGTTTTTTCAACCATGCCAAAACAATTGTAGAATCTGTCCAAAACTGGGTTGAGAAATCTGAAATTTGCAGATTTGTAACAGTCGCTGATGCCAACTTAGAAAGCAAAACTGCTCCGCACAACTCGAGCCGGGGCAATGAAATCTTTTTAATTGGAGCAACGCGGGTCTTAGCAGCAATCAGATGTGTTTCAACTCGGTTATCTCGGAGTTCAACACGAATATATAAAGCTGCCCCATATGCACTCTCGGATGCATCAAACTCCATGAATCTCTATTTTTTGAATTTGGGACAAAATTAATCCATCTAGGTATTTTTACAGATTCAATAGCGTCACTATTTTTTACGAAATTTTGCCAATTCATGTGCGTAATAGTTTTCAATGGGTCATCCCAATCAATTTTGTCCAGCCATATTTGCTGCATAACCAATTTGGCTACTACAATAATTGGAGCTAACCATCCACATGGATCAAATAATTTTGCAATAGAGGATAAAACTTCTCTTTTGGTGTAATTTTACCTAACTTCTATAGTTGGCTGATTAAAAGTGAAATAATCCCCCGATATGTTCCACCTGACTCCTAGTGTCTTGGTTGATGAATCCTCAGATAAATCCAACCAATTAAGTGGAAGCAATTGTTCTGAAGGCAAATCTTGAATGACGTTGTGATTATTAGACGACCACTTCATTAGCTGAAAACCCGCAGAGTCCAAAGCTAGAATTAACTCTTTACGAGATTTAATAGCGTCTTCGACAGTGTGCGCGCCAGCAAAACATTATCTACGTATAAGTTTTCTCGTATAATTTTTGACGCAAGAGGATATGTGTCCGTCACATCTTCTGCAAGTTGAAGAAGTGTCCGGATTGCAAGGAATGGAGCGCAGTTAACTCCAAAAGTGACTGTTAAGAGTTCAAAGTCTTCTAAGGGGTCTGTGGGAGATTTTCTAAAAAGTATACGCTGATATTGTGTCTGATTTTTGTCGAGCAGAATTTGTCTGTATATCTTTGTGACATCCGCACTATAAACATACTTAAAGAACCTCCATTTCAAAATTTGTAAGACAAGATCCTGCTGGAGAATGGGTCCAGTAAACAAATTATCATTAAGGCTTCGCTTGTTTGACGAAGGGCTTAAAGCATTGAAAACCACCCGAAGTTTTGTTGTCAGCCGATCAGGTTTAATCACAGCATGATGCGGCAAGTAATAATTCGGAGTCTTCGCGATTTCTTGAGGCGAAATTTTTCTCATGTGTCCAAGTTCCAAATATTCTAAAATTGTTTGATCATATTGTGCCTTTATATCAGGAGTCTTCATTAACTTCCTCTCCCTTCGGAAAAATTGTGCCATTGCGATATTTCGAGAATTTCCTAATTAAATTAAAAATTCAAAAATTAAGGGTCCTATATCCATTCCAATTAGAAGATCAACGGGTTGACTGATGTAGAATTTTGGATCTGCCAAATCAAGGTTGACAACATCCCTAAGTTGTGCTAAGTCTACGTTCGTGACATTCTTGATGACTCGATTGAAGCGGCTGATGTGACGGTTGTTGAAAATCTCGATGGTCCTACGGATCCTCCAGATAAATCTTCATCATTGTAAGGCTGCATGTGCTGCCTTAAAAGTTCTCCTGATGAAAGGGGACATAGATATAGTTCTTATTCAAGAGCCATATGTTTATAAAAACAAAATATGTGAATTAAGTACTCCGGGGTTCAAACTATTGCAGTATAGTGGTAATGATGTAAATCGAGCCTGTATAATTGCTAAAAACGAGCTCAACTTGTTTCTGCTTCCTTCAATGTGCAATACAGACACTGTCGTTGCCAGTTTAGAAATAGCCAAATGCAAATATTGGGTATCTTCGGTCTACATGGGACATGACAGGGAGATGCCTCCATATGCCGTTAAGACCTTAGTGGAGGAGTCACGGAAAACAAAGACGAAACTCATTATGGGATGCGATGCGAATGCACATCATAGTATATGGGGAAGTAGTGATACTAATGCAAGGGGAGAGTCGCTAATAGAGTTTATTTTGCGTACTAATCTGGTAGTTTGCAACAAGGGAGATGTCCCAACCTTTGTCACTAAAAACAGGCAAGAGGTTTTGGACATCACCTTGGCCTCGCAAGAACTGAATGAAATGATATCTGAGTGGCAGGTTTTAAGTGAACACAGCTTCTCAGATCATCGCTACATCAGTTTCAAATTTGATGTTCATATCACCAAGATCATATTTCCGCCAAATGTTAGGAAAGCTGACTGGAATAGGTATAGGGAATCGTTCAATATGATGATACCGGAAATAACAGAGACAAATATGAGAAATGTGCAAGATATCGAATACGCAGTGGAGCGGATTACTAAGGCCTTCAACATCTCACTGAAAGCTGCATGCCCTAGAGGAAAGCCAAGGGGGAAACATCGACCACCATGGTGGTCTACGGAATTAAGTAATATGAGGAAATCCTGCAGGAAGCTCTTTAACAAGGCAAAGTCCACCAGAGCTTCTGAGGACTGGGACGCTTACAAGAAGATTCTGAGAGGATACAAGCGAGAACTGAGAAAGGCTCAGCATAACTCTTGGAATGATTACTGCAGCAGTATTGAGAATACGTCCGAGGATTCCAGACTACGGAAGGTTCTAGCATCCACCAACTCCGCTCCAGGTTTCATTAAAACATCGGAGGGCAATTGGACAACGTCCAGTGAGGAGACGCTGGAGGTACTATTGGACACACATTTTCCTGGAAATCAGACGGTTGAACCATGTACTGGCGGTGCCACAGTTGCTCAGCGGTCGTTTCCTGTCGAGGAAATTGTATCGGAAACTAGAATAAGATGGGCGCTAAATAGCTTTGGACCATTCAAATCCCCCGGACCTGATGGAATTACTCCGGCGGAGTTACAAGCTGTAACTGACAAAATTATCCCCTGGTTGTCGGTGATATATAAAGGATGTATCAACTTATCATATATCCCAGGAAAGTGGAGGGAAACAAAAGTCGTTTTCATACCTAAAGCGGGAAAAGCCTCTCACTCGAGGGCGAAGGATTTCCGACCAATCAGCTTATCATCATTCCTACTTAAGACTCTGGAGAGGATGATAGATATTTATCTTAGAACTAGCGTCGATTCAAGTTTGCTCTCGAAACGACAACATGCATACTTGAAAGGCAGGTCTACTGAGACCGCACTACATGAACTAGTCAGCTTTATTGAAAGCTCACTATCTGTCAAAGAATACACAATCGTGGCGTTTCTAGACATCGAAGGGGCGTTCAATAATGTCCATCCGAGCTCGATATTAAATGGACTGACAACTCTGAATGTTGATCCATGTATACTCAGGCTGTTAGACGAACTGCTAATGAAGAGACGTATTTCAGCCACACTAGGACAAGCAAACATACAAAGGTATGTGAACAGAGGCACTCCCCAAGGAGGAGTTCTATCACCTCTTCTTTGGAATGTTGCTATAAATAGCCTTCTGGTTACTCTAGAAAAAGCAAGGATAAAAGTGGTGGCATACGCAGATGATGTGGCTCTGGCAGTCAGGGGAAAATTCCCATCCACAATCAGAGATATTATTCAGAGGGCCCTCCGGGTGACTGAGAAATGGGCGAAAGACAATGGTCTTGGGGTAAATCCAGCAAAGACAGAACTAGTCATGTACTGCAAAGATCGCAAGACTCCCGCGGTTAGGCCTATTTCCTTAGGGGGTACTGAAATTCCCTTTGGTGAGTCTGCAAAATACCTTGGCGTTATTTTAGACAGGAAGCTGAATTTTAGGCTTAATATTGAAGAAAGGGCGAGAAAGGCAACTGTAGCTTTGTACTCGTGCAAAAAGGCAATAGGAAAAAAGTGGGGACTAAAACCAAAAATTGTGCATTGGCTATACACGGCTGTGGTTAGACCTATAATGCTATATGGTGTTGTAGTCTGGTGGCCGGCACTTCAGAAACCGACTTGTTTAGATAAAGTTCAGCATATGGCGTGTTGTGTATTTCAGGCGCGTTCAGCAAGACAGGAACAAATTCCCTTAATGTCATGCTGCATCTATTGCCTTTAGACATTTTGGCCAAACAGTCAGCTGCAACAACGGCTGTGCGGTTGCGCGAACTATCGCTGTGGTCGGAAAAAGGTTACGGTCACAGTTCTGTCCTCAAAATAATGCCAGATGTGCCTAACGTAGTGGTTTACACTTTGGCGAGTCCACTTTTCGACAAAAAGTTTGAGACTCTAATCCCCAACAGTGAGGCGTGGTGCACACAGACCCCGGGGAATAAAGAATATATAGATTTCTACACTGATGGCTCCAAATTGGATGGACAAGTGGGTTTCGGAGTATATTCTAATGATTTGGAACTTCAAATAGCGAAAAGATTACCTAATCACTGTAGTGTTTTTCAGGCTGAAATATTAGCAATAAGAGAGGTGGCGAATTGGCTGAGAAGTAATGTTCCAAAAAATGTGGGCATTAATATATACTCAGACAGTCAACCTGCAATAAAATCCTTGGACTCTGTGTTCCTCAACTCGAAAACGGCCATCGATTGACGCAAATCTCTCAATGAGATGGCTGAGCAGTACAATATTCACCTAATATGGGTGCCTGGCCATAGGAACATACCGGGGAACTGCGAAGCCGATGAGTTGGCAAGGCTAGGGACTACCTTACATATTCCAGGGGAACTAGAATTTGTTGGTATGCCCCTAGCTAACTGCAAGCTCATGCTGCGTGAGAAGGCTGTTATGATGGCAAATGTTCGATGGGAGAATTGCAAGGGTTGTAACGACACCAAGCAAATATGGCCCCATTTCAACTTAAACCGCACACTAGATATGCTAATGTTCTCGAGACGTCAGATATCACTCTTGATATCTGCTATAACGGGTCGCTGCCTGATAGGAGATTTTGCAAAAACTATTGGCGCGAAGTATAATGACTATTGTATGAGCTGTCATGATGCGGAGGAAAAAGAATCAATTAAACACCTCTTGTGTGAGTGTCCTGCATTTTGTGTAAAGCGCAAGCAACTTTTAGGAGCATATAGCTTCAGATTACTGGCGGATCTGGAAAACGTTAACTTAAGCAGTCTGCTAATGTTTTTGGAACAATCTGGTTGGTTCAACAAAGAAAAATAATCAAGAAGGTTCAGCGGTTAAAACTAGAAGTGCCCATATGTAATAGGTACTTTTAGTTAATGTGGTATCACAATGGACTGAATAGTCTAAGTGAGCCTGAATCTTAATCGGGCTGCCACTTTAACCTAACCTAACCTAACCTAGGTTTCGTGGTGGTAAATTTGACGGAAGGGTCCGCAAAACAGGAGCCCAAACTTCTAAATGGAAACTGGGGTCTAGACGAGAATGTAAATTGAAAAGACAAGCCTTTGTAGAAGTTTCTGCCAACATCTCACTAACTCCAGTAATATGTACTAAATTTCGTCTAGTTGGCAAACACAATTTATTTTTAAGTTTTTCAGATATGAAAGTGGATTGAGATCCAGAGTCAATGATCGCTCTGGCATCAAACAATTGTCCGCGAGATTCGATTTGGACCAAAGCCGTGAAAAGTAATGTACCCCTGGGATGATACGCACAAATTTGATCATCTTGAAGGGTCAAAGTCGTAATATTGTTTTCCATGTCTGGAGTGGACTGTATTTGAGTTGTTAGAGCCGCAGTACTAGTGCTGGGTCGTACTAAGTCTCTTGTTTGGTCATGAATAGCATGTTGGGTTTCCGTTCCCTTATGTAACATTGTATGATGTCGCATGTTACATTCTCGACAAGAATATTTACTTTTACAATCTTTAATGCCATGGTTGGATGAGAGACAATTGTAGCAAAGATGTGAAATTTTGACAACATGAATTCTATCATTGATATTTTTCTCAATAAATTTGGGACAATCGCGAATAAAATGCGCTTCTTTACAAATTGGACACATTTGACTATTTGAATTTGGAACAGTTGTTTTTGAATTTGTAGCAACTGCTTTCGAATTAAATTTATTTTCGCTCCCCGAATAATGAGGTTTCCGTGAAACGTTGGTTTGAAAGCTATTGTCGAATTTTCCTTTATCTGGCCTATATCTGTTATCAAATTTATTTTGGTTTTGTTTATTGAATATCGGTTTTATATTTACCACTGACTCGAGAGTTTTGAATTTGTGAGTCAAAAAAAAGGTCGAATTGATTCCAAGTTGGAAGAGTCTTACAGTCTTCCAAAGAATTTTCAAATTCCTCGAGAAAGGGTCTTGGTAATTTTGAAGAACAAAGGTATATTAGAATTGGGTCCCATTCCTTGACATCTACCCCAAGTATTTCCAAAGTCTGGATACAACTGTTCACTGTTCTTTGAAGTTTTTGCACTGATTGACTTGAATCAACAGAGACATTTGGCAAATTGAAAAGTGTTTTCAATTGATCATTAATCTGCATCCTTTTGTTTTCGTAACGATCCGTCAAATTCTTCCATACATTCGTTGACTTAGGTTAACTTGCAAAAAAAAAAACGATTCGGGTCATGTCACTCATACACAGACAAAATGGATACCAGCAAGATAATTAACACGAGACGATAATACACTTTTAATCCTCGTGAGATTTATTGGGTCAAATTTATCCAACCAATATGCAAATCAATAAACCAAACCATATTCCGCAAAAATAACTTCTGTAAGGGTCAACATACAAAATATATAGGGTCAAGCATGTACAAAAAAAAAACAACTCCTTGGACCAAATTATGGGAGAGTGTCTTGTTAGCAGCGCCCAATATATTCCGTTGGCTTGTCGCCCCAAAAACCAAAAAATCAAAGCTTGTACTCACTTTGGATGTTGTACTTTGTGTTTTTGTTGTTGTTTTGTGGCTGAATTCCAAATAACCCGCTTCAACGGGATCTGCCTTCCAAAATTCGAGAAGGTTCGATGTTCTGCTTTTTGTTTTGTATTGTTGTGATTTTGTGTACTTTAATTTATCACCGAACCGACACGAAAATTTGTTTTTGTTTAAAATTTTGTTACTATTTTTTTTTATGTATCACTGCTCACAATTCACTTTCACAAATTTGCTCTTGGTAATATTATGAGTTTTCGTTTTTAAACAACAATGTCCAAAATATCTTAGTTTTTGCAATGTCACAACAATAATTTAGGAAAAGCAAAAATAAATTTGGTGTAAATTTTCACAATACGGTTCGAATGGACCAAATTAATGTATGTACATTGGGCTTTTTGATTGAAAACACAAAGATTGTTTCAATTTAATATTTCACAATTTTGGGTTTTATTTCAGTGGTAAGTATAATGGCGTGTATACAAAGGTTTTCACAAAAGGTAAGTAATTTTAATTCAATGAATTGTTGTTAGGTAAATATGTACAATGTGAATAGGTAAGTATTTTAGGTTCAAGATTTGATTTTAGGTAAGTATAAGCAATGTAACAAGGTAAGTATTTTAACTAGGGTTTATGTATAATTCTCGATTTTGCGTGTAAATAATTTAATTTTGTTTATAGTTCAATTTAGTGTAGTTAGGTTCCTTTGCAATTTTGGCAATAACAACAAGTTTTAACTATTTAGTTTATTAGAGTTTTAACTATTTACTTTATTAGACAATTGTTCACTTGATTAATTTTTATTTCACTGTATTTTTTAGCTAGTAAATTTAGTATTAATTAACAAATTTATTTATTTATTTATTATAATCAATTGTTTTTAGCTTTAATGTAACTGTATATATATAATGTTGTTGGGTTTGTCCTTTGTGTTTATTTAATAATGATTTACAAACACCTTTTCATTTCGATATTTGAATATTCACAATATATTTCTTTTTTTTTTGTAGCTCTTTTTATTTTAACTTTTACTTTGGCTATATATTTTTTCTCTTTTGGTTTTTTTGTATATTTCACTTGTCACGACGTTGTGGCGGTTTCAAAGGGCGCAAACTATATAATTGATTTTGACATTATCCAATGTGACCGGAGTTATTTGCCAACTTTGTTTTCATTATTCAGCTACTGGTGGCAACAACACTGTGGAGAGAGAGAGCACTGTGACTAGTGACGTATGTATGTGTCAATGCACCGCTAGTTACAGTGCTGCTCAAAAATATAGCTCCACAGTGCTGAGCAAAAGTTTAGCGCAATGCTAAACAACATGAAAATATTCTTCTTAAGACTTCCATATTGAATGCGGTTTTAATATCGAGCTGTTGAAAATATAACCCTTTGTATACGCCCACTGCAAACATTATCCTGATTGTTGACAATCCAGAGGAATTACAGTCTATAGACTGTAACTCCTCATTTACAGCAGCTAACCATTTTGATTTATTATAACATTTATTAATATCTGCATATGATTCTGGTATAAATATTTCCGTTGTAACTACTTCGAAAATGTTTAAATAAAAATCTTACAAATTAGAATTTGATTTAGGTGTTCTTTGGCTGCGTCTCGGTCCCACTGAGACTTGTTCTTTAATCGGAAACACTTCGACTATTTAGAATTTGATTTAGGTGTTCTTTGGCTGCGTTTCGGTCCCACTGAGACTTGTTCTTCAATCGGAAACACTTCGACTATTTCTTGGTTTCCTACTTCACCTAAGTTTTCATCGACATTACCTACACCCAAAAAATTTTGTTATTCATAACAGCAAAAATGTTTGCTAAAACAGCAGATTTTGTTTGTGCTGCTTTAATAGCAAACAAATTCTGCTGAATTAGCAAACGTGTTTGGTAAAACTTTTTGACAAACATCGCTGCTGACACAGCAAACTGCATTGGTTGAAATAACTACAAATGTTTGTTGTTCTAGCAACAAACTTTGTCATTTTTTATCGATATTTTGAAATAAAACCCATAAAACATATAATACTGAAACTTCTGCATTTATTAAATATGTAAAATGAATTGAATTCCATCAAAACCAATTAAAGATGTATAGGCAGTTTAGTTGGGTTGTTGTCCAGGGTTTATCTTCGTTTGTTTTGTCTTCTTTGGACGTAGACACCAGATAACTGCAACCGGTGGCTTTTTTCGTATTGCAATCTTACCCACAAAATGTCGGCAGTGAGTAAGACACCAATTACCATGGGATCTTTTACATTGATACAAATTCGAGAATAAAAACACCAATAGTATATAACAATGTTCGTATGCAGTGTCTTGCAATCTTAAACCAATCGACATCGTAACAACGCTCAATAAACAAAAAACGAGGTTGGCACTTAAGTGTGATTGCACTCAACAACAATTACTAGCAGTTGGCATTAGCTCAAGAGAATTGAGAGAGTACCAAATAAGAGAATACCAAACTGCCGAGATATGGGTAACCAATTTGTGTGATTGCTTTACTACGGTGTTTTCGAGAGACCAACACTCATACTAACAAACACCGACAGTCGTCGGTTGCATTGGATATTGGTGGTTAAATTTTTTTTACCAATTGGTGTTTTAAGATTGCAAATGTTGGTGTTTACTAAATACACTGGTCGGTTGCGGTATATCGCAGCCGTTCTCTGGTAGACACGCTGCTAAAACATTTCAGCATCAAGGCAAACTGCAATGAAAACAAGCAAATATTTATAGGAAGTGTATTGAACGATGTTAACTAGTTGGTCAATCAAATATGTGCTTTCAGTAAAAAAAAGTAATTGATACTAAACGCATAATTTATTCACATAAGGCCGCATTTAGTTCGCATTACTGCGAGGGAATCTTTCAAACACTCAGAAAATGTCCCAATATTACTGAGAGGGGAAAACTGTTTGATCGAAACATGGTTTGAACCCCTGGTCCTGTGTATGCAAGGTGGGCGTGCTAACCAGAGCACCATGATGACTTCATTTCTTACAAATCTGAAATTATTAAGACAATATATAAATTCATTGCAGAATTTTCATCCAAAAGGGCCACAAAAGTATTTGCAAATTCCTTCAATGAAAAATATTATTTACTTACTATAAATAACCTCCGCAATAAGAGAAAATTTGGAAAATATACACACTTTACCAAAACAACCCAAACTAATTATATCGAATTACTTAATTCCCGCCTCTTGTTTATGTTGAATGCGATGCTCTCTACGGCGTTGACTATAAATCGCATTAAAAAATGCGTATCTAAATACGCATTGGCTTAAATCTACTTTAGTAAATTTTTCGTATGCACTTTTGTCATCTCAAAATCGCACGATTTTTTTTTTTGAAAAAAATGTTTCCATTCGACACTTTGCCACACTAGCGCTAGCACCAATTTTTTCTACACTATCTCATTTCTAAACGAATAAAAAAGCAGCAATAAAGAAACTCAAAATAATTTCATTTTTCCTTTATTCCTTCTTCAATTCTAAAGAAAAAAAGCGATAAACATAAAAAACTCGTATGTACTCAATTCTGCACTTTTTAATGTAAAAAAAAAAAAAAAAAAAAAATATACCGGTAATTTTGTATTTTTTGTCTTTCTTTATGATCAGTAATACAACTTTTTGAAAAAGTTATCGCGTGAAGTGGAGGACAATATAGTTTCCTTAACTAATAATGGGTCTTCATCGCGTAAAATAGACAAGGAACTAAATATAAGTCAGTCGTGGCCATTCGCGTCAAAAAAAAAGACGAAATACTACTCCCAAAGAGCAAACCAGACGCCGCCGAAAACTGTTTGAACGAAGCGGACGCTCGCCTTATGATGGCAGAAATGAGGCAGAACAAATCCGTAACGCCGAAAAATACTACTGTTGCCAAAAATAAGGAAGTTAGTGAATGGACAGCAAGACGAGCGCTCCACAACATTGGTTATGTTTCAGCTGTAAAAAATAAACATCCATTGTCCGAAAAGAATTAAAAGGCGCGAATGAAGTTTGCAAGAGAGCATACAAATTGGACGACAGATGACTGGAAACGTGTTGTCTGGTCAGATGAATCAAAATTTAACCGTTTCCAATCAGACGGTAAACAATATTGCTGACGTCATCCTGGTGATACCATTCAACGCTACCATGTTAAGCAAACTGTTAAGCATGTTGGTGGAAGCATCATGGTTTGGGGCTGCTTCACTTGGTGGCACATTGGGCCATTGCAGAAAATTGATGGTATAATGAAAAAGGAAGACTGCCTCGCCATTTTGCAGACTCATCTTCCCGAGTTTATTGACAAGAGTGCCTGTCCTGAAGATGATGGTGATCCGATGCGTAGTACAAAAATAGTGGAAAATGGCTTAGTGAGCAAAAATTTCAAGTGATGAATTGGCTAGCGCAAAGCCCGGCCTCAAACCGATTGAGAATTTATGGTCAATCGTGGGAAGACAGCTGGGATTGTACAAATCAGCTCCATCAAAATTAGAAGAACTGTAGGAACGAGTACAGCTTGAGTGGGAGAATATACCAGATGAAATTATAAAGGAATTGGTTGAAGGTATGCCAAAACGTATAAATATGGTATTAAAAAACAAGTATATACGGCCGTAAGTTCGGCCAGGCCGAATTTTATGTACCCTCCACCATGGATTGCGTAGGAACTTCTATGAAAGACTGTCATTGATATGGGCCAACTTTTTGTGATTGGGGATCGATTTATCTGAGGGCTATATATAACTATAGACCGATATGGACTAGGTAGGCATGGTTATTAACGGCCACTCGGATGAAATTTGCTCCTTCAAGTGGCTCCAAAAACAAATCTCGGGATCGGTTTATATGGGGGTTATATATGATTATGGACTGATATGGACCACTTTTGGCATGTTTGTTAAATGTCTATACCACCACGTACCAAATTTCTACCAGATCGGATGAATTTTGATTCTTCAAAAGGCACCGGAGGTCAAATCTGGGGATGGGTTTATATGGGAGCTATATATAATTATGGACTGATATGAACCAATTCCTGCATGGTTGTTGTATACCATATACTAACATCACGTACCAAATTTCAACCGAATCGGATGAATTTTGGTCTTCCAAGAGGCTCCGGAGGTCAAATCTGGTGATCGGTTAATATGGGGGCTATATATAATTATGGACCGATTTGGACCAATTTTTGCATGGTCATTAGAAACCATATACTTACACCATGTACCAAATTTCAGCCGGAGCGGATAAAATTTGCTTCTCTTAGAGGCTCCGCAAGCTAAATCGGGGGATCGGTTTATATGGGGGCTATATATAATTATGGACCGATGTAAACCAATTTTTGCATGGTTGTTAGAGACCATATACTAACACCATGTACCAAATTTCACCCGAGTCGGATAAAATTTGCTTCTCTTAGAGGAGCCGCAAGCCAAATTTGGGGGTCCGTTTATATGGGGGCTATATGTAAAAGTGGACCGATATGGCCCATTTGCAATACCATCCGACCTACATCAATAACAACTACTTGTGCCAAGTTTCAAGTCGATAGCTTGTTTCGTTCGGAAGTTAGCGTGATTTCAACAGACGGACGGAAGGACATGGTCATATCGATTCAGAATTTCACCACGACCCAGAATATATATACTTTATGGAGTCTTAGAGCAATATTTCGATGTTTTACAAACGGAATGACAAAGTTAATATACCCCCATCCTATGGTGGAGGGTATAATAAAGGGTTATAGACCAAGTACTAGAAAATGTTCCAACTGACACCGGTATAGAAAAGTGCAAAATTGAGTACATGCGAGTTTTTTTTGTTATTTTGTTATCTCTCTGAATTCTTTACTTTTTGCGTTTTTTGTTGTTTTATTTAGAATTGAATTCTTTATTACTGCTTATTTTATTCGTTTAGAAATGGATTGGTATTTCCAAATTCTTATTGGGTAAATGAATTAACTGTTATAAGATATTGATATTTCTAGAAAGGTAAGGAATCGTATGATTCGACCTGTTCAGAACATTTGCAACTACCTATCACCCTGTAATATTTGCTTCTATAATGACATTTTTTGTACTATTTACCTAAAATAGTTATACGGGCCTAAAAGAGGACAGATTAAACGTACAAAAAGGACATTGTGGGAATACCGTTTAGTTCATTCCCTAATTTTGTCATTAATTTATGCTCGATTTTTGGAATAATTCGATAAAATGAGCGGCAATAAATATAATCAACATATTAAAAGGCAAAATATCGATGTTTTTTTAAAGTTGGGGTATCACAAAAATGAATATCGGAAGAGTGCAATGTCCACAAGTCAACTGCGTTTCGAGTTATAAATAGAGGATGCACCAAAAATCTGCACTGAGGTACACAGCAAAATATCACCAAAATATTTCCAATTAAAAAGTTAATTGAAGTTGAAAATTTTTTCAATTAATAAATTAATTGATACAGTTAACTTTTTAATCATGATAGAAACATTAAGTTAATTAAGTCAATGATTGAAAATTTTAAAATTTTTAATTAAAAAATTAATTGATACAATTAACTTTTTAATCAAATTCGGAAGACTAATTCAGTTAAAAAAGTGCTGATTTTTTAAATTAAAAATGTATTGCAAACAATCATTTGTTAATCCAAATAAAAACTCTAAGCCAATTCAGAAAGTAATTAAAAATAGTTACCTTTTTCAAATTAATTGAGTTTTGCAATCAACATCAATTAAATTTTTAATTGAATCAATTAAAAAATTAATTGAAATTTGCTGAAAAAATCAATTAATTTTTTAATCAAGAATTTTTTTCTATGCCCAATTAAAACTGTGATTGATACTATCATTTTCGTGATTGAAGACATTTCAATTAAAAAATTAATTGGATCAATTAATTTGGTGATTGAATCAGAAAAAAATTTTTTTGTGTGTAGTAGAAAACCTAAGACTACGTCAAACATTAAATTAAACTGGATATATCAACCATAGCGATCAGATGTAAGCTTTAGAAGTCGGAGTGCGATTATACAAAATTGTCAAAAACCACTTATTTGCAAGAAAAATACACCCAGAGAAGGAATATGATCACCTCAAACATGTTTTAAGAGCAAAATTTTATTTGTGGGTGGTGAACATGTAACATGGTTTTCGCAACCATGGTTTTTTTTCTCGGAAATCAAATAGCCTGAGGAGCAGTGGAAATGTGTTATCAAAGTTTACTTCCACGGTTTGGATGGTAGCAGTTTAGTTCGAAGCTCCAAAGGCAAGTCTTAACCAAAGAAATAGAAAAAAAGTTCAGTCAATCATGGTGGGGGTAATATTACGATCTTGGGTTGTTTTACTAGACAAGTTATTGGCCCGATTCATAGAGTCGAGTATATTATATTGTAGGAGGCCTACAAAAACATTTTGCCTCATGTGATATCGCCATAAACATCCCGGGAAATGCCGTGTGCTTGGATTATTAAGCGCGATCATGACATCCCGCACACGTCTAAAGTGGTAAAACAATGGATTTCCGATGAAAAATTGCGTGTGTTTGACTGACCTGCTTAGTCGCATAAGGTAAACGTCATAAAGTCGTCGAGGATATTATATTGTAGAAGGCCTACAAAAACATTTTGCCTCATGTGATATCGCCATAAGCATCCCGGGAAATGCCGTGTGCTTGGATTATTAAGCGCGATCATGACATCCCGCACACGTCTAAAGTGGTAAAACAATGGATTTCCGATGAAAAATTGCGTGTTTGACTGACCTGCTTAGTCGTATAAGGTAAACGTCATAAAATAACCTTTGGAAATTTTTAAAACGAAAAATTGGTGTTAAATTTTTGTAAAAGACTTATGATATCAATTTGAACCTGAGCCATGGGATATCATTGACCATTTAATCCTAACCAACGCACTATGGGGCAAATGACCGGATTCTGCTGCAAAAACCCAGTTTTTCGATAGTTTAAATTGGAAACAGTGATAACGTTATTCTGTTTCAGACATCCCAGTAGCTCGAAATACAAAATATTATAAACATATGGCAACTCATTTCTTTTAAAACAAGCTGGCAAAGTTTACTGTTTATAGATTGTTTACATTTTGTATCGCTAATCAAAAAACACATTGTAGAAAATTGGCTGTACAAAATAAACTAATAAGCGAATCTACATGGACAATAGTACTGTATGTACGTAAAATAATATAAAAAATATTAAAAATTCGTATGTTTGTGAGAAAAGAAATGTGTTGTGTTAAAGTGGTTTTTGTTTGACAATTTTCATGTAATGTTTGTGTTTCGTGGAATGGTACTTTCTGTATTCACGAGTCTTCACCGACATTTTGGTATGGGACGAAGGGTTATTGTGTGTATTTCATGTGGTTTTACACAGAAAGAAATATTACCAAAATATTTCCAATTAAAAAGTTTGTTGAATTTGAAAACTTTTTCAATTAAAAAATTAATTGATACTATTAACTTTTATTCAAAATAGAAACATTAAGTCAATGATTGATTATTTTTTTTAAATTTTCAGTTAAAAAACAAGTAAGTAAAGTCTAAAGTCGGGCGGGGCCGACTATATTATACCCTTCACCACTATGTACACCAAAATTTGTGTTACCATCTCAACTCCTTCAAATTTGTTTGGAGTTATTATGAAGGTTTCTATTCCCATATTCAAATATCTATATCTTAACCGATTTGAAAATATGTGGTCTATTGTGGGTTATGATATATTATTTGGCCAAGTCGGACGATATTTCCACAAGTCGGAACCTTATTTAAAATTCAGCCATTATGTGTAAAGTCTGGCATTACAGTGTGTAGGATATGATTACGATATTGGGAAATCATCACAAAATTTTGTGTAAAATGTGGGTATTTTGGTAATATTTGTATAAACCGGAAGAACAAATATATTGAGCATTTATTTAAATCTGAACCAAATTAGATCACACTTGACACACTTAAATAGCGAATTAAATATATTCTCTGTAGAAACTATCAAGTCAATTGGAGGAAACTGCCATTAAAATGGGATTAAAATATGAAACATTCTACCATTTTCCCCAGCTCTGGCGTACACATACATGGGAGCTGTATCTAAATCTGAACCGATTTTGACCAAATTTGACATGCATAGTAAAAATAATAATTATGCAATCTCTGCAAGATTTCACGTAATTGGGAGTATAACTTTGGCCTCCGTGATCATATAAGTTCAAATCGGACGAATGATATATATGGGAGCTATATCTAAATCTGAACCGATTTCAACCAAATTTGGCACACATAACGATACCGTCAAAGGTACCCCTCGTGCATAATTTGAAGCAAATCACGTCAAAACTCTGGCTTTTGGGGCCATATAAGTGCAAATCGGGCGAAAGATATATATGAGAGCTATATCTAAATCTGGACCGACTTCAATCAAATTTACTAAGCATTGGTAGAATATCAATACTGCTCTCTGTGCAAAATTTCACGAAAATCGGTAGTAAACTTTGGCCTCTGTGGGAGCCACCGTGGTGCAATGGTTAGCATGCCCGCCTTGCATACACAAGGTCGTGGGTTCGATTCCTGCTTCGACCGAACACCAAAAAGTTTTTCAGCAGTGGATTATCGCACCTCAGTAATGCTGGTGCCATTTCTGAGGGTTTCAAAGCTTCTCTAAGTGGTTTCACTGCAATGTGGAACGCCGTTCGGACTCGGCTATAAAAGGAGGTCCCTTGTCATTGAGCTTAACATGGAATCTGGCAGCACTCAGTGATAAGAGAGAAGTTCACCAATGTGGTATCACAATGGACTGAATAGTCTAAGTGAGCCTGATACATCGGGCTTCCACCTAACCTAACCTTGGCCTCTGTGGTCATATGAGTCTAAATCGGACGAAAGATATATGTGGGAGGTATATCTAAATCTGAACCGATTTGGCTGATATTTTGCAAGTTTTTCGCGACTCATAAAATATTCGGATGTACGGAATTTGAAGAAAATCGGTGGATAAACACGCCAACTATGACCAGATCGGGGATAAATATATATGACAACTATATCTAAATCTGAACCGATTTTTTCCAAAATCAATAGCGATTGTCTCTGTCCCAAAAAACGACCCAATGCCAAATTTGAGGACGATCGGACTTAACCTGCGGCTGTCCTTCGCACACAAAATTACATATACAAACAGACGGACGAACAGACAGACGGACATCGCTAAATCGACTCAGAATTTAATTCTAAGACGATCGGTATACTAAACGATGGGTCTCAGACTTTTCATTCTTGACGTTAAATACAAATGCATATACTTATTATACCCTGTACCACAGTAGTGGTGAAGGGTATAAAAACAATCGCCCGTTTTTTAATAATCCAAAAAATCGATTATTAAAATTTTTACGTAGTCTATATCTCGAAAACTAAACCCAAAATAGAAAAAAGGCATACTACTTTTTGTTTACACACCAACCTACTTTCTAATACTCTTCAATTTATATCAAAATGATAAAAAAAAAAAACAAGAAAAGAACCATTTATTCGAAAAACGGAAAAAATCGGTGAAAAGGTGACAATTTCTAAACAAACTTTTAACAAAAAAGTAGATGACTATCTTCGTGTGAGTCATATATTAAAAAGGGCGACTTGTTTACAAATGTTATTGTATACTCAAAAACTACTTATTGTTTGATGCTTTTTAGAGGTTCAATGTGTACCGTTCGACTATTTTGGGCTTACTTCAGCAGTAATTCTGTTATCAGAGACACCGGAGTTAATTTATAATTTTATTTGGAAACTTTCTACAAATTACGTACTTTTCAGCAGTATGTGCGCTGTTCAAAAATTGCAGATTTGTTGTTGTTTCAGCAAAAAAAAAAAAACTCCTACAACAGCAGTATTTTGTTTGCTAAAAAACAGCAGACCGTGTGTGCTATTACAGCAGAATTTTTTCTGTGAGTGTACATTCAAATGCTGCTCATGATTAACTTAATTCTGAATATTCATTTGAATAGAAACACCACCACTACCCTTCTTGATCGCTTCTATATACATGAACTCTTCCCCTGTCAATAAATTTCAACTTTTTGAATGGAAAAGAAAATTCATCTAATTTCACATCTCTGGCAAGAAATAACCATTGAGACAATAACCAATCATAAAGTATGGTTTACTTTTGTTATCCAACTTCTTACGTTTTTCATACCGTATCCAAGCATATGCTACGCAACCAATAATACGTAATAATTTCGATAGGTCAAGTTTATAATTATACCACATTTCGGCTGGTGTTTTCGTATTTATCGTAGGACTCCGATTTATTAAATATGCACTAGTATACACAGCTTCACACCACATTCCTGTAACAATGCGTTTACTCGTTCGACGATTGTGCGATTCATTCTTTCGGCCACACGGTTTTTTTGCGGTGTACTTATTTGTATCCCTTGGATTTTCCAGAACGATAGCATAGCTTCGGATCTGTATTCGAAGTTTGCTTATTTATATTTGTCCCAAATTTTGCTGTCACAAGTGGCTCATATTTTTTTTTTTAATTTTCGAATACTTTCGATTTCCTCTTAATTGGATACACCATTGTAAAATGACTGTAAGCATCAATGAAGGTAACGAAAAATCTAGAGGCGTCCCATGCAGTTGGCGACCTGATGTATGTGCACCAGAATGGATGTGCTTTAGAGGTCTTGATAGATTTTCCTAGATTCCTAGATATTCCTTGTCAAACAAGTTACCACATCTCTTTGCTTTTGAAATAATCAAATCATAGTTTCCTTCTACCTGTAATCCAGATTTTACTATTTTGCCGGCAGAAAGCAAATGTTCTCTGAACTTAGGACTATAAAGAACACAAATACAATTTCTCTTTTATTATTATATGACATAGCACTTTTATTTTTATCGGCCATAAAACTTACCACAATTTCATTCTCTGCAGCGGTTTTTGCTTCTTTACTCTTACAGTCTTTCTTCCGGGATTTTTTGTTTTGTTTTTGAACCGCAATGCTGTTGCCTTATGTACATTTTCACTTTAATTGCGGTTCTTTTTCTTCGACTGTTCCGTTAATAGCCGGGGTTTCACAACTTCCAAAGTTAAATCTTCAATATTCAAGTTCTCTAACGCCGTAACTATGGGTTCAAAGGACTCCGGTAATGTTAAAAGAATAGTTGGGAAACAAGATCTGCCTCTTCTGGTTTAGCGCCATCGCTTTTCAGTTGTCATACAAGGGTGTCAAATTTTAGGAAATGTTCCTTGAGACACTCACTTTCTCTCAATTTCAAGTTGGCCAACTCTTTCCAAATAATTTTGGCATGACTCCCTCGAAAAGGGGTTATGCAAACTATTATAAAATTCCTTCGCCGATGTCTTGTCCATTATATTCCAAGTAGTCGTCATGTATTAAGCTGGTTATAATATCCTGGGCTTTTGCATCTAGCTTAAGGAATGTAACATTATTGGTTTCTTGAGTTGACCATTTTACAGCTTCGATACAACCCGATGCATTTAAAGCTTCTCCACCCTAAACTTCCAATTCTCAAAATTTGTTCCAGCAAATTGAACAATACCAGCTTTATCAGTGGAACCCATAACCCAATGTGATTCGAAGTCAGTTTTGTATTGAAGTAACAGTTTATTTTAGCTCGTTCAAAAGTTTTCACGGAATAAAAATTTAGTTCCGATGTCTGTAAATTGATTTTTTCGTACTTATCAGGCCGCTCTCAATTTAATGGTATTACGTCTGATACACTTTCAATTAGTAGTGGCGTTCCTCAGGGCTCGGTCTTAGGTCCATTCCTCAGGGCTCGGCCTTAGGTCAATGTCTCGAAATTTAGATACGTGTTGATAGAATGAGATGTTTAGGTGTTTTTCTATACGGAAGACTTATTTTGGAGTCCATATTTATTGCTGCCATATTTTGTTCCATTTCATTCAATCTTAAGGTGAGTACTATGTTCGGGTTTTTCACCAAAACACTAAATTAAAACTACAAATATATTTATGAAGACGATTATATTTTGATCGTCTTGCCACATAATGGATGGAAAAGATCCAAGGAATTGATTGCAAATAATTTTATATTTCTAAATTAGTTAATTAAAAAGTAACCGTGAAAACAAGCTGGTTTTCAGCTTGAAAACTGAACATAGGACTCAGCTTTACGTGTATTTGTTGTTAGTGTTGTAAATTTTGATTACTTTTGACTACTCGTTACACTCGTTACTTTTATAAAAAAAATAAAAAAAAGACATTGTGGGTAATTATAAGTAATATTTTATTCCTTTAAAAACAGTATAGAAAAGCGGATTACATTCTCCAGTGTTATGAAATGTGCTGTTGTAGATATATGGGTCTCGTTAGAAAAAAATTTATTTATTTATTTATTTATTCAGTCTTTGGATAATTCACAATATAACCCTTCCTCCAATCATTCAAATTTTTAGAGCCAACTTTGTATTCGCTATTCGGTATTTTTTCGTCAGGGTATATCTAGATGGCATTGTGTATTACTGATGCTTGCAATTTGCAAACTTTTTAAATCCATCATTTTCTACCATTAGGTTAGGTTAGGTGGCAGCCCGATGCATCAGGCTCACTTAGACTATTCAGTCCATTGTGATACCACATTGGTGCTGCACTGAATGCTGCATGTTAAGCTCAATGACAAGGGACCTCCTTTTTATAGCCGAGTCCAAACGGCTTTCCACATTGCAGTGAAACCACTTAGAGAAGTTTGAAACCCTCAGAAATGTTACCAGCATTTCTGAGGTGGGATAATCCACCGCTGAAAAACTTTTTGGTGTTCGGTCGAAGCAGGAATCGAACCCACGACCTTGTGTATGCAAGGCGGGCATGCTAACTATTGCACCACGGTGGCTCCCATTATATTCACTCTGTTGCATTTTATGAATGTATTTAGCAGGTATACTAAGGACAATTAATGTCTTACCAAATATTTTGTTAGTATACATGGTATATTTTTAAGCTATATCAAAATTGATTTTCTACCATTGACAGTGGATGCAAATATTTAGCGATCCTTTTTATTGTGAGATCTAGTGTTGAGATTTTCCGAGGGTTTTTGAATAAAACAACAACATTGGAATAAAACAAACAATTGGATTAGACCAGCTGAAGTCAACATTATTATTTATACTATTCGCATGAGACGTTGCCTCCAATGAACAGTTGGATGGTTGGTATCCATGTGATTCTTTAAATTAAAGCTCTCACCTACACCAAATACAAATTTTTTTCAAATGCAAACGTTTTTGAGAAATCAGATACATTTTTCAATTTCTTCAAACGTGAAGCCATATATCCTTTTCGTGTCATTTTAACTGATGAAACGATTTTCCAAAACTTGAATTAATATTTGCAAGAAGTCAATAATTTTACTTCCAAACTGCCAACTTGCGCTTTACAGACTGTCAGTTATTCCGGACGGAATGTCGGTGTTTGTAAAGAATCTTACAGTGTGTCGGATCGATACGACTTGTCGGCGATGACTAAATAATCGGTAAATGTGTTATCGATCCGTTAAACATTCAGTAGTATCGAGTATGCCTTCGGACTTAACTTATAATGGCTAGTAGCGTGGCTAGTAGCGTGTCGCCAAATTAAAATCTATTCTAATTCCTTGGCGGAAAATGGTATGGTGTTGACATCGCTTATCAAATTTTACTAGGCATTGTAGTTGTCTGGATACTTGTACAATCTTGAAATAACTCAACAAATAAAAAGATAATACAGGTTTTTATTCATCTCCAAAATTAAGTAATGAAAAATCATGCTATATTGACATCAAACTCTCGGAAACAAGAAAAGATGAATTTTTCTCGAGAAGCTTATTGTATTTGTCGACGCGACAGAAATGTTTCGCCTACCGCCTATCGCTGTGGTTATAATTACACAATAAGCTTGTTTGCCAAAACCGAAAGTAATATGCCAGTAAATATGAGCAGCCATCTTGAGAGAAAGTTTCAGAGGATCCAGGATATTTAGGAATTTCAAAGTCTGCAGACAATAGCGACTACGCCATGGCGTTTATGCAAATTTACCAAGTGATAAAATATGGGCAACTTTTTTCGAAAAAGGTGACTGCTTTTGCTTGTCCTGACAAATCCCGGAATGAACGGCGCAATGTCCCGGATTTCGGCAACCATCATCTGGCAACCTTATCTACAGTACTAACATGTATTTACCCTTGTTTGTCAGGAGAAACCTTGCACTTATATCAAATATTTGCTACTGTGTTGAAGTGGTTTTCGGTACGACTGGGAAGAATATGCATAGGCTGGAAAGGATATTCAATATGGTAGTACGTTTTATGTTCAGTTTGGGTCGATTTGACCACGTTTCGGTACAAGCTATTGAATTCCTTGGGATGCCTCTTGCACTGTACGTTCAGTTGCGGAACCTGATCTCCTTTTATAGGGCTATACAATGTGGATCTAAGTTGTTTTTTCTTGATATGGCGTTCTTCTCCAGATTGACTCGCAATCCACAAATTATGTTGCCTCGTATCTAGCATTGTATATGTGAAGTTCCTTCATTTTCCGCGTTGTTCATATGTGGAACAGTTTCAGTTCTCCGATTATTTGTTTTATAACTAGGTTCTTGGAGTTTTCTTTAACAGGAATATAATCATTGTTATCGCATAAACTACGGGTTTAAGTTATGTATTAACCAGTATTTTCAATAAGAATCCATATAGATTTTGCACGCCCCTTTTAAGAGAAAATGAGGCTCACAGTTATAGCGTAGCTAGACAATTTTCCTAGGGGGGATAGCTAAAAATTAATAGACTGAACTTATAGGTTCATTTAATGTTTTATTTTATAAAAATGATATATCAACATAACTAGACAAATAATTTTTAATAAAGCATATAAATAAATAGTAGTTCCACACTTTTTCCCAGCAAAAAAATTGCATTTCCAAAAATGTCCTCACAAAGAAGTTAATTATTTTACACAGAAGTTATTTAATTACATTTTTTATAGCTCGTGTTATGTCCAAGAAAGTAGAATTGCCATTTTCGAATTTCGAAAATTTGAAAGTTGTGCTGGATTGTGCTAGGTTTGTGCCGATTTGTGCTGCAATTTGTTTTTTAAATTTTATCAAATAGCCGAGATATTTCGAAAAAAAAACTTTTTTCAACAAAATTTTTGCCAGAATCGCCATTTTCGAAATTCGACATTTTGACAGTTGTGCTGAGTTGTGCTAGCCGAGTACATTATTGTGCCGTTTAAATAAAAATTCTATCTCTTATAGTTTTCGAGAAATTCTAAAATTTCGAAAAATTTCCAGAATCGCCATTTTCGAATTTCGAAAATTTTAATATTGTATTAAACCGTTATCGACTTGTGCTAAGTTGTGCCGTTGAGATCACCTTTCTATCTCAAACCGTTTCCGAGAAACAGCCAAATTAAATTTTTAAAAAAGTTCAAAAATATGTGTTTGAAAAACGCCAAAATTTAAATTTTCGAATTTCAAAAAACTGAATGTTGTGCCAATTTGTGCTAGGTAAGTACTCATTTGTGCCGTTTGAATCAACTTTCTATCTCAAACCGTTTTGGAGATATTCGCAAATTTTTTCTAAAAAATAGCAACTTGGCTTTGTATTCAGTTTCCAAGTTTTATAAGGCTTGAATGTAGTGATATCCCAATGGGTCCATAAAAGACTCTTCATTAATTTGAATGTATTTATTTTAATAATAAGCTTAAACCTCTATATTACGATGGTCAACATCACAAGTCTTCAAGCTTTGTATAAAATATAATTTGAGGAGCAACTAGTGTGTTAATATTAACACCAGTTGGAGATTTTTCTGATGATAAGTCATCGTATTCCAACCAGTGGTGATTTATTCGCACATGGCCAGTGTAGTGTCCAATCGATGTAGTGCTGTAATTGCCTCTGTAGCCGACGAATCCCGCAATCTTGTACTTAGGGCCCCCACAAATTTGTATTTCGGTGGGTATATCACAAACTTTCAGCCGGTTATCCAAACCAATATCGACACTAACTAGAAGATGGGGACTGTAGTAGCAGTTGCATAGCATGTCCTGGCTGCAACATCTTTTGACTCTATTTGTGAAGTCCAATGCCTCCGCAAGATGTTTTATTCCTCTCTGTTTTATGATGTCGAGATGAATCCGAGTATCTACAAACACATCTGTCTTCGAAGAGTTACATATTTGACATTGATACATGACGACATAGCTAGGTGCTCCGGAGAGTAGTTCCTTTGCCAAATCGGTGATGTTACACTCGCAACTAATGTTTTCCATGGTGCACGTTGATTTGTAATTGTTAGTGAATTTCGAAAGTCTTCTTTGAGCAGTCCGCATTGATCGGAGTATAGATGTTCGCTCACGAAATAGTTTTGCACAAAGCCTTTCCTTCAAGAACATCCTGGCACAGCTAAACAAAGGAATGTCCACGTTTTGTAATTGTTCAGCATACGAAGACTCGTTCGCCAGTGCAATACACACAATCTCAAAAAAGCTATCGAATGCACATGTATTAGACAAAGATACAGAACATCCCTTTAGCTTCACATTTGGACGGGATCCGCTTGGAATAACAGGGTAGGTAGGTTCCTTTATCTTTCGTAGATGGTTCAATTTCTGGATATTTTTCACCATACCGTGCCCGCTTTATTTTAACCTTTTTGGATTTCTCTGATTGGAATCGTTTGAAGTCGGATACTACTTCTATTTCACTCTCAGAATCAGGAGAATCATCCGGCAAAACTGCAAATTCTGCTTCATTTGTATTTCTTTTGTTGTTTTTCTTCCGCCAATCTAACTCCAAAGAAAGTTCATTCTCAATATTTACATTTTGTTGAATTCGCTTAGGTTGTGATGGGCATGTTTTTGATGTATTCTCCAATATTATTTTCCCTTCGATGTCGGTAGATTTTGCTATATAGTCGACGTCTCCATCTTTGTTTAATTTGAAGCATCCGGTTGTAGACTCATACAACGTTTTTTGAATATCACGTATGTGTATTGCGGCGAATTTATCCACACGAAGCGGAAGACCTACCGCTCGAAACTGCCTGTGCTTCAGATCGTTAAAATAGGATTCCACGGGTGCAGACGTTGCATTTACTCTTCCTTCTCCACGAAGACCACGCATAATTTCGGTAAATATTGGAAAATACATCATTATTTTTTTTAACTTCACAGCGAAGTCGGGAAGCATATATCCATTAAGGTCATCGTCGATATCCATATACTCCCTTTTGGCGTTTTCAGCAACTTCGTTGTATGTGTTATTCACGTAAGTTTGAATACTTGAATATCGTTCTTCTTCTATATGATGTTCTTCGACTTCTGAGTCCTCCAGTTCAGAAGAATATAATTGGTCATCAAAATTAAGTTCTGGACTTCCCTTTATTTTGGACCTCAAGTACTCTTTGGCTTCAAATGCCGGACTTCCTTTTTCGCCACTTTTGTGCAATGCCAATTTCAAAATTGAAATGAACATTTTATGCATCTCTGAAAAATCACTTTGGGTCCTCAAAATACATAAAGAACGCATGTACATTGCTCTTACTCCAGTCTGGTGTTTGGAATAGCACTTCCACCGAGCAATTATGTTCGTAAAATGACACACATCTAAACGTAAAATACAAGAGGGAAATGTTTTATTATTACCGCAAATAATATCGAAGCACCAATCTAGATAGTGGTGCAAACTGTTTGCATTCGAGAAGACGCGCGATGCCGCACCTAATAATGCTTTATCGAAGTCGCAAATAAATTCTTTCGGTACCGTTATGTTTCTGGTTTCATTTTGGCATTTTCTTAGAAATTCTAAGAACCAACTTATAATCGCAACAGTTGTTTTAACCGTGGTTAGCATTTGACATACCGGTACCGTTTTGTTGTTAATTTGAATGACCGCCTGGAACAGAAATATGTGCGAAGATTTTTCTTTGTTTGGTAAAACAATTGATTTTACTACACTGCCCGTTGCGTCCACTATTAAAGATTCGTTAAATTTCGAAAATAGGTACATTTGATCTCTCGACCAATAGTGAACAAAAAATGGATCAAGACCGATATTGTGAATTGACGCAGAGTATTTGGTTGTGTATTTTAAATTGTAAATTCCGTCTATTGCATTTGTGCCCGTTATTCCTAACATTCTATTCATAGCTTCCTGTTTCGCTTTCCCTAGGTTTTCAACTTTAGTCAAATTCGGCGGACTGCTATCTCCAAGCGTTTCAATTAACCGGTGAGCTTCGTTTCTTCTATATTGACACGGCAATAAATTTTGCTCTACCAAATTATTACCGATGGCTTTTCGTAAATTGCCTCTCTTTTTTACGTGATTTACACTACCGTCAAAATCGCTAATACTACAATACATTTTGATAATTTCACCTTCATTAGGCTCTTGAGGAATTCTGCCCAGAAATTTGCAGGGACATTCAGGACATTGACCAGATACCGATATATATATATATATATTCCCGATTCGGACACTTGAGATTTTTTAAAAATGAAAGGGCATGGAATATTTGTTACATTATGAATCTCTTCGTAAAGAACGTACGTCCATGTATTTTTTTCAACGTTTTTATGGTACGATCACGATTTTTGAAAATATGTAAACTACTTTCTGGTTTTAAACTAGACCAAATCTCCGTAATGTTTATATTGAATTCAACGATGTTAGATGATGTATCGGATGAACTGTTAACCTCGTTTGATTCGTTGCACGGACAGTCAATGTTAAGGATCGATACCAAATACGCATACAAACTATAACGGTTCGCTTTGAAAAGAGTATAAATATACTTCGGTTTCATTTTATTACAATTTTGTAACGAATCACTTAAATTTTTATACACGTTTGTGGACGGAGGGGCTACATTTCCTTTTGAATCAATCACGTTGGAAAATTGGGGTTCACGAATAAGTTCTCTTAAATTTTCGATTTTATTATGAACTTGATTTGCAGACGATTTCTTCACTTTACTAATTTCTGGAACGACGTTAGTTTTATTATTATCAACGGATTCACTATTGATCGAACTCTTTCCCGAACTCATTTTAGATTTCACTTTTATAAAAATTGATACAAAAATTGGCACAGAAACTTCGAATATAAGCACTTTTGATATGACTATGTAGGTGTTTACAGTTTGAGGTTACGGTTTTAATTGATTGGGAAAGTTAAACCACGCTTCATTGAATGGGACAAATTCTTACAAATCATAAATGAGTACAGGTACACTCTATACGTGGTAGATCACATGTGTTTTCAACTCTCACATTATTGGGAAATCCTATAATTCGATTTGTTACCTCTTATTCATTCACAGATAAGGAAGTCTATTCAGAATTTATGAATGAATCGGTGGATTGTTACCTGTATTGCAGTGGTACAGAGCACGGATTTCCCAAATTTACCTGTATATGGACCCCGACCTACATTTTGCCTGTATATGACCACGTCTGAAATTGCCTGTTATCACCAACGAATTAAGTCATGGAAACCTGTGATCATACAAAATTAGAAGACGATAAATGATAATAAAATTATAGGACCATTTTAAACAATATGTTTGGCATTTTTTAAAAAAAGTTTTTGCGAATATCTCCAAAACGGTTTGAGATAGAAAGTTGATTCAAACGGCACAAATGAGTACTAACCTAGCACAAATTGGCACAACGTTCAGTTTTTTTGAAATTCGAAAATTTTAAATTTTGACTATTTTCAATCATAAATTGGCATTTTTTAAAAAAAGTTTTGGGATAGAAAGTTGATTCAAACGGCACAAATGAGTACTAACCTAGCACAAATTGGCACAACGTTCAGTTTTTTGAAATTCGAAAATTTTAAATTTTGACTATTTTCAATCATAAATTGGCATTTTTTAAAAAAAGTTTTTGCGAATATCTCCAAAACGGTTTGAGATAGAAAGTTGATTCAAACGGCACAAATGAGTACTAACCTAGCACAAATTGGCACAACGTTCAGTTTTATGAAATTCGAAAATTTAAAACTTTGACTATTTTCAATCATAAATTGGCATTTTTTAAAAAAAGTTTTTGCGAATATCTCCAAAACGGTTTGAGATAGAAAGTTGATTCAAACGGCACAAATGAGTACTAACCTAGCACAAATTGGCACAACGTTCAGTTTTTTGAAATTCAAACATTTTAAATTTTGACTATTTTCAATCATAAATTGGCATTTTTTAAAAAAAAGTTTTTGCGAATATCTCCAAAACGGTTTGAGATAGAGAGTTGATTCAAACGGCACAAATGAGTACTAACCTAGCACAAATTGGCACAACATTCAGTTTTTTGAAATTCGAAAATTTAAATTTTGGCGTTTTTCAAACACATATTTTTGAACTTTTTTAAAAATTTAATTTGGCTGTTTCTCGGAAACGGCTTGAGAGAGAAAGGTGATCTCAACGGCACAACTTAGCATAAGTCGATAACGGTTTAATACAATATTAAAATTTTCGAAATTCGAAAATGGAGATTCTGGAAATTTTAGAATTTCTCGAAAACTATAAGATAGAATTTTTATTTAAACGGCACAATAATGTACTCGGCTAGCACAACTGTCAAAATGTCGAATTTCGAAAATGGCGATTCTGGCAAAAATTTTGTTGAAAAAAGTTTTTTCGAAATATCTCGGCTATTTGATAAAATTTTAAAAAACAAATTGCAGCACAAATCGGCACAAACCTAGCACAATCCAGCACAACTTTCAAATTTTCGAAATTCGAAAATGGCAATTCTACTTTCTTGGACATGCTCGTGTTTTCATATTTTAATGTTTTTATTTTTCAAATAGGTCAAAAAGAATTAATAAAATGGTACAAATTCAAATGCCGAAGAATGCTAGATTGCCGGAAGAATGCTAGAAAAATTGATCTTTTTTGAAAATATTCCACTGCAAACTTTTCAGACAAGCATTGGAATGCATTAAAAATTATAAAAATTATTATATTTCATGTTAGCCTGATACCGAAACAGGCAATTGACGTCCAAATGCATTATATCTAATTATACAATTATTTTTCGAGCTTTATGGACAGATATAGATTAAGGAACATGGTTAATAGAGCCATTGAAAAGAAAACGCCAGATACAAATCTATACACGCCTGGACTGTATCTGGCGTATTTGGCGTTTTCTTTTCAATGGCTCTATTAACCATGTTCCTTAATCTATATCTGTCCATAAAGCTCGAAAAATAATTGTATAATTAGATATAATGCATTTGGACGTCAATTGCCTGTTTCGGTATCAGGCTAACATGAAATATAATAAGCAACGATGAGCCCGTCGTAAAACTAGGAAAAACACGACTAATGTACGCGTTAGAATTGTTGTTGTATCCTGGAAACCAGTTTCTGTAAATTGTCATATGTTGTAGTTGACTGTAGAAACAATAAGCATTGTTCGACTGTTCACCACTTAGGTGAATTCTAACAAATTAGCTTTCTAAAAATAAATTTCGTGTTGTTGCATTACTATGTAACAAAACGAAATAAAAATAAGATTAAGGGACTTGTAAGTTATATGAAAAGGGACTTGTAAGTTATATGTACAGTGGGAGAAAAGATGATTCAATTTGTAAGAGGAAATTTCCCAAATGTTTTCTCCATAAGGAGTTAGCATAAAGGGCCCAAAATTGAGTTATCTCTCCCAGCCAGATCTATACTAAAGGCTGTGGAAAGGTTCATTCGCCCGAACCGAAACATGTACAGTCCAGGCGTGTATAGATTTGTATCTGGCGTTTTCTTTTCAATGGCTCTATTAACCATGTTCCTTAATCTATATCTCGAAAAATAATTGTATAATTATATATAAAAATTACTTATTCGGGAAAATATCACAAACTTTTTTAATTCACATTCAAAACACTGAATTCGGATTACACCTTAAGAATGATGTAAATACAGTGCAACGGCTGCTGAAATGGTGGACATCCTTCCTATGACAGTTCATATTACAGTCATCGCTTCTCTGCCAATTTTGCACCACTCCGAGGCCCAAAAAGAACTTTTTCACTACTTTTTTTGGTGACGCCTTGTTGCAGCATTATTAATATGTGCATTTATGAATAGTTTAATATCAATTACTATTTATTTAATTAAATTGACTAAAAATCAGACTAAACAAAATAGTAAATGGGCTTTAGATATTAAACTAAACATAAATAAATTTAGGAACTTAAATCATAAGTTCAACCACAGCTTTATTTATACATAAATATCCGACGCCATACATTCGCTTATAATAAAGAAATTGAATTGTTGTGTTGTAGGGTTTGGGGTGCCTTGTGTAGAATTTACTCATCGTGATTCTACCTTTATTTGTCAGGAAGTGTCTGGCTCATGACCTGTTATTATCTCAGGTTATGTACTGTTCGGAAATTTATTCTGGTACGTGGTTGTAAATAGAATAGTTAATACTATTGTTCGTTTTGTCTTTACCGTTAATCGACGTAAACCCAGAAAAAAGTACCTTCGAAACTAAAGGTACAATGTCCATCAATTTAGTTTAGCCATTTTATTTTCATTAAGGTAAATTTTTGTGTGAAATAATAAAATTTACTTGTTTCAGTAAAAAAATCCTAAACTGAAATCAGTTAGGAATAGTTCATTAACTAGAATAAAACAATTTTATTTACTAATACTGTTTTCTACGCTGGATATAAGGATTTACTACTGAACAAGAAAATTTTATTCAAAGCATTCGAAAAAATAAGTAAAACCCGAATTAAAATCAAGTTTCCCCAAATTTGGTAAAATTTCTTATAAAATGATAATTCTGACCTCCTTTATTATAGAAAGCATGTCATACATACGAATAACTCTTCCCACCCGACCAAAGTGCCGAGAAATGGCGAAGGTTCGCTAAAGCCAAAATTTTTCGAAATAAATTAACGTACATATTATTCGAGAAAAGTTCGATATAGAAAATTTCGAACGTTCGTTGTTTCGAAGTAATAACGAATATTTTTCGGCTTATTTGTTGGTGTTCCGCAATGTTTGCTTTTGACAAAGAAAGAGATTAAAAAGTCTTTTCAGTTTAAGAAATTGTTAAGTGCGAGAAGAGTCTTAGCGAATCTAAAATATGTAAGTAATTTATTCATATATCTTTTAAAAAACAATTTTCTTTCTTGTTTAGTTTGCAGATGTATCCAGGAAAATGTTACTCATTGATTATAGTCCTTTTCAATGACATAGCCACGACCGGCGTAATAAGAAATTCCGCGCAAAGAAGTCAATGCAGTGCCTTAAATAACTTTAAATATATATTCCTAAATGTAAATATTTTAAGTATTTTGTTCGCAAGACTAATCTATATTATTTTGTATTATAATTATCTATATTGTGTTGTTATAAAATAAAAACAAACTTGAAATTTTTCTTTTACTACACAACTTATAATGGGAACAAAATGGGAATAAAACAGTACAGAAAACCTTCGAAATCGAAATGCTATCGAACTCGAAAACGAATTCGAAATAGATTCTTTAACGATCAATTATAGATATCGCGAAACCTTTTTTAACGAATCACTAGCAAGCCTTCGAAAACAAAAAGTTTGCTCCCACCCGACCAAAGTGCCGAGAAATGGCGAAGGTTTTTCGAAATAAATTAACGCGCACATTATTCGAGAAAAGTTCGATAATAGAAAAATTTCGAACGTTCGTTGTTTCGAAGTAATAACGAATATTTTTCGGCTATTTGTTGGTGTTCCGCCATGTTTGTTTTTGACAAAGACAGAGATTAAACAGTCATTTCAGTTTAAGAAATTGTTAAGTGCGGGTGAAGTGTCTTAGCGAATCTAAAAGAGGCAAGTAATTTATTTATATATCTTTTAAAAAACTACCAATTTTTTTTGCAGATGTATCCAGGAAAATGTTACTCATTGATTATAGTCATTTTCAATGACATAGTCACGACCGGCTTTATAAAAAAATCCGCGTAAAGAAGTCAATGCAGTGCCTTAAATCACTTTACCTATATATTCCTAAATGTAAATATTTTAAGTATTTTGTTCGCAACACTAATATCTATATTATTTTGTATTATAATTATCTATATTGTGTTGTAATAAAATAAAAACAAACTTGAAAATTTTCTTTTACTACACAACTTATAATGGGAACAAAATGGGAATAAAACAGTATAGAAAACCTTCGAATGCGGAATGATATCGAATACGAAAACGAATTCGAAATAGATTCGTTAACGATCAATTATAGATATCGCGAAACCTTCTTTAACGAATCACTAGCAAGCCTTCGAAAACGAAGAGTTTGTTGGCAGTAACAGCACGTGATGAACGTTTTTCGAAATTTTCTCGAACCATTCTCGATATCGTTTTCAATAATTTTCTTCCAGAAAAAACCGAGAATATTTCTATATCGAATACGAAAACGAACGTTATGGTCAGGTGGGCTGGCAGTAAGAGCACGACAGATGAACGTTTTTCGAAAAAATTTCGAACCATTCTCGATATCGTTTTCGATAGTTTTCTTCGAGAAAAAACCGAGAATATTCCTATATCGAATACGATAACGAACGTTGTGGTCAATCCTTTCAAAACTTGTTAGAATATAGGAATTTTTCCTTGAATATAGGAAATTTCTTAGAATATAGGAAATTTTCCTATAGTTCTTTTATCTACCTGTAATCGATACCTGTCATCGATGTAATCGATATGTTTGGGCGTGGGTTGTTTTTTTAGTTGGAATCAGAGAGATTGTTAAAAAATAATTTAGTAAAATAATATAATAAATAAAATATATAACATATTTGTTATTTTAAATTAGTTTTTTAATTATTAAACATAGACAACAAACAATACATATCAATACTCGCGATGGTGTATAAAGAAAGAAAACACTAGAAGAATAACAACCCCTTCGTTCGTCTTCATTTTGGAATCTTCAATTACCAGGTAATATTCAGTGACGCTAACCTTTTGTGAAAAAATTGGTTTATTTTTTATATTTGTAGGTATTGAAATTGTAAAAGGATGATAAAATCGTTATGCGCTTTACAGAGCACTGTCGTCCGGAATAACTGATAGTCTGGAAAGCGCATTAAGCAGCAACTTATTAAAAGTGAAAAGTAGAAGAAGAAAAATGTGTAAAACGCATTTTGATAACATTACATGGAAAATGGAAATAGTGGAATAATAAACTAATATTTCAAGGCCAGTCGGTGCTGTTGATTCTTAATAAATATATTCAATATATTCAGTTTTTTTAGTTGACCTTTGGAATTTTACAATTTTGGGATTATTCGTTTGCCTTGAGGTCATGGACTAATGATATATGATAATATCTCGCTGAAGATGATCATCGATGGTGTATCGAAATATCCGAGAACAGCAACATTTCAATAAAGAAGTAATGAAAAACAACAACACCAGCATTTTTCATTAGTCCATGACCTCAAGCCAAACGAATAATCCCAGAATTGTATATTCCATATATATTAATTCCAAATATATTAATAACACATGTCTTTTATTGAAAAAAATGATTATATAAATAAATAAAATTGTATTTAAAAACGAAGATAAGCAGTTCTTATTTTGAAGTAAAAGGTTTACAACAAATATGTAAGATTTGCCCAAATGAATGAAAAAAGTTCAATAAAATCATTCCATATATGAATTCAATTCAGTTAAATTTTATTCATTCTCTAGTACAGTGGTACATAAATATAGGCAAATGTTAACTAATATATGGAATGCATTCTACCTAATTTCTACGAAAATCACATCGTTCAAAAAAATAAAAATTCCTTTGGCGCTATACGAAGCTCAACTTTTTTCTTCATTTTAACTTAAAGAAGGGGTCACTTTTTTCTGGGTGCATATTTCAGATTATGTGAAGGGATTTTTGAGTTGCTCTTTTTGGGATTTTTTGAACATTCGTCTACTCCACATATTTCATAAAATTGGTAAAAGAGGTCAACAATTAGCCCTGTATTACAGCTTGTCATTCAGTAGATATACAAGAAATTCTCAATTATTCATTCCTCTTGTGAGGAATTCTGTTTATATGAGGTCTTTTGTTGTCAGAATTGCTCGATGCTGGAATGTATTGCCCTATTCTTTACGCATTTTTTCTCAATGTAGTAATGTCTTTCGACTGAAACTATATGAATATTTCAATCCCTGGGGTGTTACTATGTAATTCGTTTCGATAACAACATCAATCGAAAACGAATTGGTGCCACTGTGTATTTCGAATTCGATGTGTAATTTTTCTACAATCGGAGATTCTGTTTGGTCGATTTTATGTCGAAGCATCCTGATTTGGAAAAGGGTTTTTTGAAGTCACCCGATGCAAAGACCATCTCATAATCTGTGGAAAAGATTGGAAGGCGATTTTAACATGATGGCTCCACCTGTATGTGTCAGGTTGGAAAAACTTTAGAAGAAGGCTTGAGTGCCAATAAATTCGGCATAAATAATGCACCAACCAGCTTATCTACCGCAGACCAAAATTTATTGGAGAACGAACTACCTGTGTGTGTACGGTTGACGATGACCAAGGAGCTGAACAATCACAGAGCTCAACAACTTCTTGTCCGTTTAGTCCTTGCCCTCCAACACCCACTCGTCATGTGCGTCAATCCAGCAAAACGAACTTGGCCAATTTGGTCAAAAAATTTTAATGTGACAGCTAGCTCTAATTCGGGCAATACCGCTGTAGAACGCATTGTCGGAGCAAGCACATCCATAATAATAAATATTATTTTGTCCATTACATACACTCATAGAAAAAAGTCTGTTGTTAATAGCAAACACTGTCTGCTATTTTTCAGCAAACAAAATGCTGCTGTTTTAGCAGATTTTTTGCTAAAACAGCAAACAATTTGTTATTTTGGAACAGCAGACATACTGCAGAAAAGTCAGTAGTTTGCTGAAATTTTCTGCTGATCCGAATAAAATTATAAAGTCTCTCCAGTCAAATGGACAATAGTAAAATGGTACACATTATAAAACTTCAAACGTTAAAAACAATTAGTATTTTTTGATTATGCAATAACATTTGTGAACAAGCAACTCTTTTTAGTAATTTACATTTTAGTAATTACATTTACATAGGTGAGTATTAAGTTCGAGTTTAGCCGCTAAAATGCTCAGTTGCTAAAGACAGCCTTGTGATGGCTATCATAAATAAAGGAGCATTGGACGGTATGGTTCCAAAGCAAAAATGGGGGGAAATTGAGAATGCTTTGTCTGGCGTCTACTCACAGGTGCTGGAAAAGTTTCCCGGCCCAGATCCTCGACACCAAGAGGCTGGTTGGTATCAAGGACGATTTAAGCTAGTCGCATTTGAGGACCAGAGGTCTATAGAATGTTTTAAAGCTGCTCTGATACTAATTGGTGAAGTTTGGGAAGGAGCTGCTCTAGAGTTAGTCGAGAAGAAAGACATACCGGCTAGACCAAGAGCACATGCGTGGATACCTGCAAACCCTCCTGACCCTGAATCTATTTTAAATAGACTGAAACAATGCAATCCAGATCTTCCAACAGCTGATTGGAAGGTTGGCCGTTTGGATGAAGTGGATGGGCCAAGACGGCATGCAGTGTTTATATTGAACACTCAGTCTTTGCCACATCTAGCAAAGTCCCAGGGCCGTGTATGTTATGGCTTTCATTATATCCAAATAAAGGTGTATAAAAACTAAAGGATTCAGAAATGGACAAGCCTCTGTCTGAATCAGAAGTAAGCGGATCCTCTTGCGAAGTCGAGGGGGATACCAAGACATTTGAAGACATGGATAGATACCGTATGCGTGAGGAGGCTTCTACTGCCTCAGAACTCACCAAAGTTGAACCTATGGTTATTGCGAGAGTCACCGATATCTCTGAAGAGGACATTCTTGATGACTCGATTGAAGCGGCTGATGTGACGGTTGTTGAAAATCTCGATGGTCCTACGGATCCTCCAGATAAATCTTCATCATTGTAAGGCTGCATGTGCTGCCTTAAAAGTTCTCCTGATGAAAGGGGACATAGATATAGTTCTTATTCAAGAACCATATGTTTATAAAAACAAAATATGTGAATTAAGTACTCCGGGGTTCAAACTATTGCAGTATACTGGTAGTGATGTAAATCGAGCCTGTATAATTGCTAAAAACGAGCTCAACTTGTTTCTGCTTCCTTCAATGTGCAATACAGACACTGTCGTTGCCAGTTTAGAAATAGCCAAATGCAAATATTGGGTATCTTCGGTCTACATGGGACATGACAGGGAGATGCCTCCATATGCCGTTAAGACCTTAGTGGAGGAGTCACGGAAAACAAAGACGAAACTCATTATGGGATGCGATGCGAATGCACATCATAGTATATGGGGAAGTAGTGATACTAATGCAAGGGGAGAGTCGCTAATAGAGTTTATTTTGCGTACTAATCTGGTAGTTTGCAACAAGGGAGATGTCCCAACCTTTGTCACTAAAAACAGGCAAGAGGTTTTGGACATCACCTTGGCCTCGCAAGAACTGAATGAAATGATATCTGAGTGGCAGGTTTTAAGTGAACACAGCTTCTCAGATCATCGCTACATCAGTTTCAAATTTGATGTTCATATCACCAAGATCATATTTCCGCCAAATGTTAGGAAAGCTGACTGGAATAGGTATAGGGAATCGTTCAATATGATGATACCGGAAATAACAGAGACAAATATGAGAAATGTGCAAGATATCGAATACGCAGTGGAGCGGATTACTAAGGCCTTCAACATCTCACTGAAAGCTGCATGCCCTAGAGGAAAGCCAAGGGGGAAAAATCGACCACCATGGTGGTCTACGGAGTTAGGTAATATGAGGAAATCGTGCAGGAATCTCTTTAACAAAGCAAAGTCCACCAAAGCTCCTGTGGATTGGGACGCTTACAAGAAGAATCTGAGAGGATACAAGCGAGAACTGAGAAAGGCTCAGCATAACTCTTGGGATGATTACTGCAGCAGCATTGAGAATACGTCCGAGGCTTCCAGACTACGGAAGGTGCTAGCATCCACGAGCTCCGCTCCAGGTTTCATTAAAACATCGGAGGGCAATTGGACAACGTCCAGTGAGGAGACGCTGGAGATACTATTGGACACACACTTTCCCGGAAATCAGACGGTTGAACCATGCACAGGCGGTGCCACAGTGGCTCAGCGGTCGTTTCCTATTGAGGAAATTGTATCAGAATCAAGAATAAAATGGGCGTTAAATAGCTTTGGACCATTCAAATCCCCCGGACCTGATGGAATTACTCCGGCGGAGTTAAAAGCGGTGGCTGACAGAATTATCCCCTGGTTGTCGGCGATATATATAGGATGTATCAACTTAGCATATATTCCACGAAAGTGGAGAGAATCAAAAGTCGTTTTCATACCTAAAGCGGGATAAGCCTCTCACTCGAATGCGAAGGATTTCCGACCAATCAGCTTATCATCATTCCTACTTAAGACTCTGGAGAGGATGATAGATATTTATCTTAGAACTAGCGTCGATTCAAGTTTGCTCTCGAAACGACAACATGCATACTCGAAAGGCAGGTATACTGAGACCGCATTACATGAACTAGTCAGCTTTATTGAAAGCTCACTATCTGTCAAAGAATACACAATCGTGGCATTTCTAGACATCGAAGGGGCGTTCAATAACGTCCATCCGAGCTCGATATTAAATGGACTGACAACTCTGAAAGTTGATCCAGGTATACTTAGGCTGTTAGACGAACTTCTAAGGAAGAGACGCATTTCAGCCACACTAGGACAAGCAAACATACAAAGGTATGTGAACAGAGGCACTCCTCAAGGAGGAGTTCTATCACCTCTTCGTTGGAATGTTGCTATAAACGACCTTCTGGTTTCCCTAGAAAAAGAAAGGATACAAGTGGTGGCATACGCAGATGATGTGGCGCTAGCAGTCAGGGGAAATTCCCATCAACAGTTAGAGATATTATACAGAGAGCCCTCCGGATGACTGAGAAATGGGCGAAAGATAATGGTCTTGGGGTAAATCCTGCAAAGACAGAAATAGTCATGTACTGCAAAGATCGCAAAACTCTCACGGTTAGGCCCATTTCCTTAGGGGGTGTTGAAATTCCCTTTAGGGAGTGTGCAAAATACCTTGGCGTTATTTTGGACAGGAAGCTGAACTTTAAGCTTAATATTGAAGAAAGGGCGAGGAAAGCAACGGTAGCTTTATACTCGTGCAAAAAGGCAATAGGGAAAAAGTGGGGACTAAAACCAAAAATTGTACATTGGCTATACACGGCAGTGGTTAGACCTATAATGCTATATGGTGTTGTAGTCTGGTGGCCGGCACTTCACCAGCCGACAAGTTTAGACAAAGTTCAGCGTATGGCGTGCTTGTGTATCTCAGGTGCATTCAGCAAGACAGGAACAAACTCCCTTAATGTCATACTGCATCTATTGCCTTTAGACATTTTGGCCAAACAGTCAGCTGCAACAACGGCTGTGCGGTTGCGCGAGCTATCGCTGTGGTCGGAAAAAAGTTACGGTCACAGTTCGGTCCTCAAAATAATGCCAGATGTGCCTAACGTAGTGGATTACACTTTGGAGAGTCCACTTTTCGACAAAAAGTTTGAGACTCTAATTCCCAACAGTGAGGCGTGGTGTACACGGACCCCGGGGAATAAAAGATATATAGATTTCTACACTGATGGCTCCAAATTGGATGGCCAAGTGGGTTTCGGAGTATATTCTAAAGATCTGGAACTTCGAATAGCGAAAAGATTACCTGATCACTGTAGTGTTTTTCAGGCTGAAATATTAGCAATAAGAGAAGTGGTGAATTGGCTGAGAAGTAATGCTCCAAGCAATATTGGCATTAATATATACTCAGACAGTCAACCTGCAATAAAATCCTTGGACTCTGTGTTCCTCAACTCGAAAACGGCCATCGACTGCCGCAAATCTCTCAATGAGATGGCTGAGCAGCACAATATTCACCTAATATGGGTGCCTGGCCACAGGAACATACCGGGGAACTGCGAAGCAGATGAGCTAGCAAGGCTAGGAACTACCTTACATATTCCAGGGGAACTAGAATCTGTTGGTGTGCCTCTGGCTACCTGCAAGCTCTTACTGCGTGAGAAGGCTGTCATGATGGCAAATGTTCGATGGGAGAATTGTAAGGGTTGTAACGACACCAAGCAAATATGGCCCCATTTAAACTTAAACCGCACACTAGATATGCTAGTGTTCTCGAGACGCCAGATATCACTCCTGATATCTGCTATAACGGGTCGCTGCCTGATAGGCGATTTTGCAAAAACTATTGGTGCGAAGTATAATGACTATTGTATGAGCTGTCATGATGCGGAGGAAAAGGAATCAATAAAACACCTCTTGTGTGAGTGTCCTGCATTTTGTGTAAGGCGTAAGCAAATTTTAGGGGCATATAGCTTCAGATTACTAGCGGACCTGGAAAACGTTAACTTAAGCAGTCTGCTAATATTTTTGGAACAACAAAGAAAAATAATCAAGAAGGTTCAGCGGTTAAAACTAGAAGTGCCCATATGTAATAGGTACTTTTAGTTAATGTGGTATCACAATGGACTGAATAGTCTAAGTGAGCCTGAATCTTAATCGGGCTGCCACTTTAACCTAACCTAGCCGCTAAAATCAACTAAATCAGTAAGAAAAATGCATGAAATTATACATATTTGTTGCAAATTTCATTATAACTGGATGGGGAAAAGCCCAAAGCAAATTTTCACAAAGTTTGTATTCCTTAAAATGGATTATTAAAGAAAAGTAATCGTGAAAAAATTACGTTTTAGCGGCTAAAGGTGGGTATTAAGTTCGAGTTTAGCCGCTAAAATCGTCATTTTTTCATGATTACTTTAATAATCCATTTTAAGTTATAATGAAATCTTAAACAAAACTGTATAATTTTATCCCTTTTTTACTGATTTAGTATTCACTTTAGTGAAAAAATGACGATTTTAGCGGCTAAACTCGAACTTACTACCCACCTTAAACTCGAACTTAATACCCACCCTAAGGTGGGTTCGAGTTTAGCCGCTAATTTTTCACGACTACTTTTCTCTAGTTACTGGTCTGCATTCGCGTACTTTTCAGCAATTTTAAGAAAAGAGAGTAAAATGCACATTTACTCTTTTGCTAGTTTTTATTGGATAATTATTAGCTCCGTTCGAGAACCCGATAATTTTTGATAATTAATAAAAAATTTTTACTGGAAGTCGTTCGTTTACACCAAAACGCCAGCAAAAGAGAGCAGGAGAGAGACTACATTTGACAATTATGAGATAGAGAAATTGCAAGTTTTTGCTAGAGATTTTTTCCCAGCAAAATCTTGCAAACCATAGCATACGTTGCCAGCTGGTTATTGATAACAAACAAAGTACCAATACAATTTTGCAAAAACTATTGGTGCAAAGTATAATGACTATTGTATGAGCTGTCATGATGCGGAGGAAAAGGAATCAATAAAACACCACTTGTGTGAGTGTCCTGCATTTTGTGTAAGGCGTAAGCAAATTTTAGGGGCATATAGCTTCAGATTACTAGCGGACCTGGAAAACGTTAACTTAAGCAGTCTGCTAATGTTTTTTGAACAACAAAGAAAAATAATCAAGAAGGTTCAGCGGTTAAAACTAGAAGTGCCCATATGTAATAGGTACTTTTAGTTAATGTGGTATCACAATGGACTGAATAGTCTAAGTGAGCCTGAATCTTAATCGGGCTGCCACTTTAACCTAACCTAGCCGCTAAAATCAACTAAATCAGTAAGAAAAATGCATGAAATTATACATATTTGTTGCAAATTTCATTATAACTGGATGGGGAAAAGCCCAAAGCAAATTTTCACAAAGTTTGTATTCCTTAAAATGGATTATTAAAGAAAAGTAATCGTGAAAAAATGACGTTTTAGCGGCTAAAGGTGGGTATTAAGTTCGAGTTTAGCCGCTAAAATCGTCATTTTTTCATGATTACTTTAATAATCCATTTTAAGTTATAATGAAATCTTAAACAAAACTGTATAATTTTATCCCTTTTTTACTGATTTAGTATTCACTTTAGTGAAAAAATGACGATTTTAGCGGCTAAACTCGAACTTAATACCCACCTTAAACTCGAACTTAATACCCACCTTAAGGTGGGTTCGAGTTTAGCCGCTAATTTTTCACGACTACTTTTCTCTAGTTACTGGTCTGCATTCGCGTACTTTTCAGCAATTTTAAGAAAAGAGAGTAAAATGCACATTTACTCTTTTGCTAGTTTTTATTGGATAATTATTAGCTCCGTTCGAGAACCCGATAATTTTTGATAATTAATAAAAAATTTTTACTGGAAGTCGTTCGTTTACACCAAAACGCCAGCAAAAGAGAGCAGGAGAGAGACTACATTTGACAATTATGAGATAGAGAAATTGCAAGTTTTTGCTAGAGATTTTTTCCCAGTAAAATCTTGCAAACCATAGCATACGTTGCCAGCTGGTTATTGATAACAAACAAAATACCAATACAATGTATATGTACAGGATTCGTTTTTTTGTTTTCAATGTTTTAGCAGCTGAAATTTTCAATTTGCAAATAGTTACTGGATACCGTTCGTGTACTTTTTAGCAATTTTAAACAAAGGGTGTAAAATACATTCTTACTCTCTTGCTAGTTTTTACTGGATATTTTTTACTGGAATAGTACGCGAACAGACCTATTGCTAGAAAAGTACGCAAACAGATCTAATGTTGGTTTTGACAAATGTCAACGTCGATATGTCAAACGCCAACGCCGTCAAAACATCACTTTTAAACGAAAACACGAGACAAGCCGGGAAATAGTGTTGTAAATTTTGATTACTTTTGACTACTCGTTACTTTTGAATTGAGTACTCGTTACTACTCGTTACTTTTATAAAAAATTAAAAAAGACACTTTTTAATAATATCTTCCTCTTGTTTAAATTTAAAAACAGTACAGAAAAGCAAATCATATTATCCAGTTTCATTCTCCTGTTATAAAATGTGGTGTTGTAGATATATGGGTCTCGTTAGAAAGAGATTTTCACCAATCATTCAAATTTTTAGAGCCAATTTCGTATTCACTATTTGGTATTTTTTCGTCATGGTATACCTAAATGGCATGCTTGCTTGCTATTTGCAAACTTTTTAAATCCACCATTTTCCACCATTGACAGTGGATGAAAATATTTAGCGATCATTTTTATCGTGAGACCCAATGTTGAAATTTTCCAAGGGTTTTTGAATAAGCTTGGGCACCTTCTTTGAAAACAATGGGATTGAACCAGCTGAAGTCAACGACATTATTATTCATACTATTCGCATGAGACGTGATCCATGTGATGCTTTAAATTATAGCTCCCACCTACACCCAATTCAAATTTTTTCAAATGCAAACGTTGTTAAGAAATCAGATAATTTTTTCACTTTCTTCAAAGGTGAAGCCATATATCCTTTTCGTGTTATTTTAACTGATAAAACGATTTTCGAAAACTTCAATTAATATTTTCCAAGAAGTCAAGAATTTTACTTCCAAACCGCCAACTTACCGTCAGAAGAAAAAAACTGGCATTGAAGATATTGAGTACTCTTTTACTAGTAACGAGTACTCAAAAAATGAGTCAGTAACGAGTACTTGTAATCAAATACTCGTTACTTTCCCAACACTACCGGGAAACCAGAAAAATTATTTAGTGTTGTTTGGTAAGTATTGGATTGTATAATATTGTATTCCTTTTAAAGAACTTTTGTTTTTAATAATTTTTAGATTGGAAAATTGTTATTATACATTGATATATGGGAGCAACTGTCGTACAATGGTTCAAGCCCGTTTTGCATACAAACGGTTATGAATTCAATCCTAGTTTCGACTAAACACTATAAAGTTTTGCAACGGATGACTCCCTCTAGAATGTTGGTGATATTTCTGAGTGTTTCAAACCTACTCTAAATTTTCCATCGCAATGGAAAATAGTGTTCAGGCTCGGCTATTAAAATGAGATTCCTTGTCTTTGAGCTTCCTGCATGAAATCGGGTGGCACTCAGTGACAAGAGAGAAGTTCAACACTGCTGTATCATAAGGGACTGAATAGTCAAAGTGGGCCCGAACTGAATAGTCAAAGTGGGACCGAAATAGCGGGCTGCCACTATAGCTAACCTAAACTGTACCCGAATGTTTCACAATTGGCAAAGTTCACCTTAAATGTGAGTATTAAAACCAGGATAACATAGCAACCTTGCTAACAGGTTGGCTGATAACTCCCCGGTCTAACAAAGAAAAACACATTTTTTTGTCAAAATTAGTTTTTTTATAATTAGTTTTTATAGTACTCCTTCGGTTTTGCCTCAAAATAGGCCTCAGTTTCGGCGATCACCTCTTCATTGCAGCCAAATTTTTTCCCTGCGAGCATCCTTTTGAGGTCTGAGAACAAGAAAAAGTCGCTGGGGCCAGATCTGGAGAATACGGTGGGTGGGAAAGCAATTAGAAGCCCAATTCAAGAATTTTTGCCATCGTTCTCAATGACTTGTGGCACGGTACGTTGTCTTAGTGGAACAACAGTTTTTTTCTTCTTCATATGGGGCCGTTTTGACGCGATTTCGACCTTCAAACGCTCCAATAATAGTCACTGTTGATAGCTTTTCCCTTTTCAAGATAATCGATAAAAATTATTCCATGCGCATCCCAAAAAACAGAGGCCATTACTTTGCCAGCGGACTTTTGAGTCTTTCTACGCTTCGGAGACGGTTCACCGGTCGCTGTCCACTCAGCCGACTGTCGATTGGACTCAGGAGTGTAGTGCTGGAGCCATGTTTCATCCATTGTCACATATCGACGGAAAAACTCGGGTGTATTACGAGTTAACAGCTGCAAACACCGCTCAGAATCATCAACACGTTGTTGTTTTTGGTCAAATGTGAGCTCGCGCGGCACCCGTTTTGCACAGAGCTTCCGCATATCCAAATATTGGTGAATGATATGACCAACACGTTCCTTTGATATCTTTAAGGCCTCGGCTATCTCGATCAACTTCATTTTACGGTCATTCAAAATCATTTTGTGGATTTTTTGATGTTTTCGTCGGTAACCACCTCTTTCGGACGTCCACTGCGTTCACCGTCCTCTGTGCTCATTTCACCACGCTTGAATTTTGCATACCAATCAATTATTGTTGATTTCCCTGGGACAGAGTCCGGAAACTCATTATCAAGCCAAGTTTTTGCTCCACCGTATTTTTCCCCTTCAGAAAATAGTATTTTATCAAAACACGAAATTCCTTTTTTCCATTTTTTTTTTCACAATAACAAAAGTTGTTTCACAAAAGACGCTCTAGCTCACAAACTAATTGACTTACAGACGTCAAATTTTGACATGAATCATTTGAAGGTTGGTACTATATAAAAATAATATGCATTTAATACTAGCAACGCCATCTATATGTCAGACCGGGAACTTATCAGCCAACCTGTTATTTTACAAAATACGGCCTTATGAGAATAATGTATGCTTTTAGTTTTAACCATTTTAATTTTTGCTAAAAGTACCTATTTGAACTTTGATGACGTCGTTCAATACAATACCTATAAATAAAAATAGTTTACAAAATAAAATTTTTGTGAGGTATATTTGATGTGAGGTGATTTTTTAATGTATTTTCATTTTCTAAATTCGAATATAGAAGTTAAATTTTTGTATGCAACACGTTTTGAGATATACTTACATTTTTATTTTTTTACTAGACGCGAGAATCATATCTCAAGCAAGAAATGTCCGCGTATATCGTTGAATCTGAGATGAGTTAAGTGGTTCTAAATATATCGATAAAAATTGAGCACATTTTCATCATGTTTTACAGTGATTCTGTGCCGGTGGAAAAGTGCCAACAGTTGAAATAACGTCCGGTTTCACTTTATGCTCGTAAAGGTGATACTTTAACGTAAGAATAAGATTGGAAGGAAAATGACAAAGTTATAAGCATATTTTTTGAAAATGTGCCCTTTTTTAAATATATTTTGAACCACTTAACTTATCACAGATCCACATTTGTTCGATATAATCGTACATTTTTAGCGCGAGAAATGATTTTTCTAATGAAAAAAGGACAAAGAAATATAAGTATATCTCAAAAACTGTTTCATTAAAAAATTTGTAACCTCTATTTTCGAATTCACTTGATGAAAATACATTAAAAGCAACCTCTAATCAAATGTAAATTGTAGTGTAAACTAGTGTAGTTACTAATTGCTTTTTATACTTCTTTTCATTACAGATTGTTACACTCATAGAAAAAAGTCTGCTAAAAACAGCAGTCGATGTCTGCTGTTATATTTTTGTACTTCAGGGCCAAGTGAACTACAATTTATAAATTTTTTAGGTTATAAATTTTTCCCCACAGCATATTAAAGAACCAAAAGTAGTTTTTGGTATATTTTTGCACTGTAATATACCTACTATCTCCTAAATACGATCAGCAAACATTTTGTTTGCTGTTATGCCTCAATTCGATAAATATTCAGATTTTTGGTCAAATACTATAGATATCCATAAAATATTGTTTTAATTATGTTAGGATAGCTCCTAAGTTGACATTTTATTTGTTTTAGACAAAATAAAACATGTTTTAGTGTAATCGAGCTTAAAAAATAGCAGGAAATGTTTGCTATTTCAGCAAACAGTGACTGCTGTCCTTTTTCACCGGACTTTCTGCTGTTTTAGCAGACTTTTCTGCTGTCCCTACTAACAAATTTCTTTGGGTGTATGTTTTATCCGCGTGTATAAGGCCAAAGAAGAAAAATAAACGTAAATAAATCTTGTAAAACACTTCAACTCAACTTCCAATACTTCGATGGAATTCAATTTATTTCACACATTTAATAAATGTAGAAGTTATTGTATTAAATGATTTACGGGTTTCATTTCAACGTATCGTTAAAAACGACCAATTTTGTAGCTGGGACAACAAACATTTGTAGTTGTTATAGCAGTAAAGATGTTAGCTATTTCAACTAACGCAGTTTCCTATTTCAGCAGCGATGTTTGTCAAAAACTTTTAGCAAGCAAGTTTGCTAATTCAACAGCATTTGTTTGCTATTTTAGCTGTAAAAAATGTTTGCTGTTTCAACTAACGAATGTTTGCTGAAACAACTACATGCTACTGCTGTCCCTTTTTCAGCAAACAAAATCTGCTGTTTTAGCAAACATTTTTGCTATTATGAGTAACAACATTTTTTGGGTGTAGTTGAATGCTTCCTTCGACAATCTGAAATTTTTAATAAAACTAACAACACACTAATTCAGGCGGTTAAATAAACAAACATATTTATTAACTTTTATACGAAAACGATGATATATTTATGTCAATATTGTCCTTTCGGCAGGTTAATTGTTTCTTTCAAACCACAAAGCAACACTATCCATTTTATTGTATTTACTAAATTTTTTATATTTTGTTTATTAATTTTTGACAATCACTGACAATGCTGCCAAATTACACCTTTTTATTATTCGTAAGTGGTGTCACTTTACATTATAAGCTGGCTACACTTTTTAGCGAATTCGATAGTATTACATAGTACGAAAGAAAATTCGAATCGAAAGCAATTCTCGAATAAAATTTGAATTCCTATTTGTTATACAGGTTTCAATCTGTCATCACTTCATCCTTTTTTATATACTTTTATTAATGTCCATTTTAAGTACTGAACTTCGCGTTACATAGCAGCCATATTTAAATCATTACAGTATGTGTTTAATATCCAATCAGATAATGTCGTTGCGTAATTGATAATATTGTCTTTTTATTGTTTAATAAAGTAGAAGTTATGTTTTAATATAACATTACGTGTTCATCATTATTTTATAAATGGATTCTGAGCGGTAAAAATGTAACATTATCGAAAAGAATTACTGATGTCGAAATAATTTCACTTTTTATATCGTTTGTGGGGATTGTGACCGGACTATTTCTATTCTGTTCTTTAGTTTTTTTGTCGCTAACACGGGATTGTTTACTAGTTATTTATACATTTTTTATTATTTCAGTGTATTAGATTTGGGAAACCAAATTTTTTGTCTTTATTTAGTTTTAAGGATTTTAATTTTATTTTTTTTTTATTCTGAAGCCTATGGTTAGGATTTATTACTGTGTAATACACCATATGGGTCACACTAGGCCTTAAAATAAATAGTTCAGAAGTTCTTAAAACTTGTAAAGTTTACGAGTAATGAACTTCGTATGGCACTAAAGAAATTTTCGCAATATTCAATTCCACTTTTTTCCTTCAAACTACGTAATTTTTTTTAATAAGTGAAAAATAATAATTTTGTCGAATAAATTTTCTTGAACTTGTCAAAAATTATTTACATACTTTTGTGAAATCTGCGTGATATCTGCATTTCTAATACCGTTTAGTTAGAATTTTCTAAAATTAATCGAATTTTCTAAAATTAATTAAAATTTTCTTTCCTAGTGGTTTCACAGTTTTTTCAGCGTGTCAAGCTGTCAGGCGTAGCATAAGAAGTATCAAGATATTAGTTAAGTAAGCCTAATTGTTCTTTCCCTACTAACCCTTAGTTCATGTTTATACAAAATATAATATGTATATATGTATATAATATGTAGATTTAAAATAATGAAATATTTACTAAATTCATGATATTGCTCCTCCAAAATCAATAAATATAATAATGTAATAATTCACCATGGTTTTTTTCTTCGTTACGAAACAAATCCCCAAACCTGGGCATTATTTCATTTCCATTTCGGGGTGTTATTTTTTGGGGGATTATGTCTCGAAGCTCTATTACATCAAAAAGGCTGACAAACTAGAACCAAAAACAGAATAAATCACAGTATATATACTTACCTATTTATTGAAGCATTTTCACTGACATAAGATCTAGGGTATGAGGATTCTAATATTTGTCCAAAGTACTCGGTTTGTACGAAAGTCGGAGTGTTGTCATTGATATCCAAAATGTGTATAATAACATTGTGATAGGATGATTTTGTTGCCATATTAGTACCTTTGATCGTTAAATTGAATTGTCTGAAAATTAAAGATGATGGACTAAAACAAACGGAAAATATTTAAAAACGAACTTACTTTTGTTGTTCATAATCAATCTTTGAATTGGCCAGAATTACTCCCGTCGATGGATTCATATAGAAAAATCCTTCGTCGTTGCCATCGACTATGTTGTAAAACACCGAAGAAGATGATCTTGCTTCAATATGTGCTATAAATGTACCGATAGGAATATTTTCATATATTTCAATATCACAAGTTGGAGTTAGAAATTTTGGGGGATCGTTGTCCGCCATAACTACAATGATATGCACAGGAATCTGTGATGATAATGAAGGAGTTCCGCAATCCGTTGCCCTTACTTGTAGCATATACTCCTGCATATGCATAATATCCAAATTCTGGGATAGATACACGGTACCAATAGCTTTATCGATTTGGAAGGTGTTTCCAACATTCCCACTGACTATAGTATACACTAGTTCACCATTTACCCCGCTATCTCGATCAGAGGCACTAACTTCCACAATTTTTGACCCAACAACAGCACTTTCGGGTACTTTGCTCTGTAAAATTTTAGTCGTAAATTCAGGACTGTGATCGTTGTGATCATGTATTGTTATTATTATTTTAGCATAATTCCTTTTAGCAGGAGTTCCTTGATCCTTTGCAATAGCTATTAATTCGTGTCGTTTATTTCTCTCATAGTCGAGGGCTTGTGTTACAAACAAATTTCCCGTCACTGAATCTACTCGAAAAAAATTTAGTGAGGAAGGGTCTTTGGATCCATATAGAGTATAAAATATTTTCTGGTCCTCGTCTTTGTCAAGTGCATGGAGCTGTAAAATTATGGATTCCTCCTTAACATTTTCCGAAATGTTTACAAAATATATATCTTTCGTAAATTGAGGGCGATTATCATTAGTATCAGCGACTTTAATATAAACGTGTGTATCGACTACATTCCATCCATCGGTGACACTAATAGTTAGATTATAAGATTTTTGAGATTCCCAGTCGAGTGATTTTGCCAATAGCACATGGCCATTGTCATGTCCAATATAGAAAACATTTCCATCATTTCCTCCTAAAATAATAAACAAAGCGAAAAAAGTTGTGTTAGTGATATAATTCGAAAGCTCTAAAGTAAATAACGTATCTCTCGGATTGTTATTGATAATAATACTAACGGAGTTAAATTTTGATATAATGGAGGTTTACTAATAGACTCAAAGAAAAAAGTTCCTCCGGAACGAAATTTTAGACAAAGGAAATTCTCCTTTGTTATAGTATTTCTTTAAGAACGTTGTAACGTTTGTCTTTAACCATTTTAATTTGATTTTAAAGAATATTTATTGAATTCAAAAGAAAACTTTATTTGTTTAAAATTGCGTTCGTCAAAAAAAAGAAAATTCTTTTTTTTTTTTAATATAGCAATTTAAAACCTAATTGAAACCTACTGTCTGTAGCGAATCGTGGTCTCGTTTAGCGAATCGTGGCGGACGAGCGTGACAGGCCGTCGTGCTGTTGATCATAGAATCAGGGGACTGAATCGAGAGATTTGTAATATAGTCGAGGAAGAATTCGCTTATATTTGAGAAATATTTTTTTAATCTTTTATATAACATAAAACATACCAGAGAACAACACAAAAACAAAAAAATAACAGTTTATTATCATTTAACAGTTTATTATCTCCTAGCGAAGCCGAAGGAGACATAAAGTACCTCAAAGGCCATATTTCCTCCAAATATTAGGAAAGCTGATTGGAATAGGTAAAGGGAATCGTTAAATTTGATGATACCAGAAATGCCAGAGACAAATATGAGCACTGTGCAAGATATCGAACACGCAGTGGTGCGGATTACTAAGGCCTTCAATATGTCACTGACAGCTGCTTGCCCTAGCGGAAAGCCAAGGGAAAAAAATCGACCGCCATGGTGGACTACGGAGTTAAGTAATATGAGGAAATCCTGAAGGAAGTTCTTTAACAAAGCAAAGTCCACAAGAGCTCCGGAGGATTGGGACACAAGATGAATCTGAGAGCATATAAACGAGAACTGAGAAGGTCTCAACAAAACTTTTGGGATGATTACTGTAGCAATATTGAGAATACGTCAGAGGCTTCTAGACTACGGAAGGTTCTAGCATCCACCAACTCCGCTCCAGGTTTCATTAAAACATCGGAGGGCAATTGGACAACGTCCAATGAGGAGACGCTGGAGGTACTATTGGACACACATTTTCCTGGAAATCAGACGGTTAGGTTAGGTTAGGTTAAAGTGGCAGCCCGATTAAATTTCAGGCTCACTTAGACTATTCAGTCCATTGTGATACCACATTTAACTAAAAGTACCTATTACATATGGGCACTTCTAGTCTTAACCACTGAACCTTCTCTATTATTTACTTTTGTGGAACCAACCAGATTGCTCCAAAAACATTAATAAACTGCTTAAGTTAACGTTTTCCAGGTCAGCCAGTAATCTAAAGCTATATGCTCCTAAAATTCGCTTACGCCTTACACAAAAAGCAGGACACTCACACAAGAGGTGTTTAATTGATTCCTTTTCCTCCACGTCATGACAGCTTATACAATAGTCATTATACTTCGCACCTATAGTTTTTGCAAATTCGCCTATCAGGCAGCGACCCGTTATAGCAGATATTAGGAGTGCTATCTGACGCCTTGAGAACACTAGCATATCTAGTGTGCGGTTTAAGTTTAAATGGGGCCATATTTGCTTGGTGTCGTTACAACCCTTGCAATTTTCCCATCGAATATTGGCCATCATAACAGCCTTCTCACGCAGTAAGAGCTTGCAGGTGGCCAGAGGCATACCAACAGATTCTAGTTCCCCTGGAATATGTAAGGTAGTTCCTAGCCTTGCTAACACATCTGCTTCACAGTTCCCCGGTATGTTCCTATGACCAGGCACCCATATTAGGTGAATATTGTACTGCTCAGGCATCTCGTTGAGAGATTTGCGGCAGTCTATGACGGTTGAACCAGGTTCTGGCGGTGCCACAGTGGCTCAGCGGTCGTTTCCTATCGAGGAAATTGTATCGGAATCTAGAATAAAATGGTCCTTAAATAGCTTTGGACCATTCAAATCCCCCGGACCTGATGGAATTACTCCAGAGGAATTACAAGCAGTGGCTGAAAGAATTATCCCCTGGTTGATGGTGATATATAAACGATGTGTAAACATAGCATATATTCCAGAAAAGTGAAGAGAAACAAAAGTCGTCTTCATACCTAAAGCGGGGAAAAGCCTCTCACTCGAGTGCGAAGGATTTCCGACCAATCAGCTTATCATCATTCCTACTTAAGACCCTGGAGAGGAGGATAGACATGTATCTTAGAACTAGAGTGGATTCAAGTTTGCTCTCGAAACGACAGCATGCATACTCGAAGGGCAGGTCTACTGAGACCGCATTGCATGAACTAGTCAGCTTTATTGAACGCTCACTATCTGTCAAAGAATACACAATCGTGGCGTTTCTAGACATCGAAGGGGCGTTCAATAATGTCCATCCGAGCTCGATATTAAATGGACTGACAACTCTGAATGTTGATCCATGTATACTTTGGCTGTTAGACGAACTGCTACTGAAGAGACGTATTTCAGCCACACTAGGAAAGCAAACATACAAAGGTATGTGAACAGAGGCACTCCCCAAGGAGGAGTTCTATCACCTCTTCTTTGGAATGTTGCAAAGTTGAACCTATGGTTATTGCGAGAGATCTCTGAAGAGGACATTCTTGATGACTCGATTGAAGCGGCTGATGTGACGGTTGTTGAAAATCTCGATGGTACTACGGATCCTCCAGATAAATCTTCATCATTGTAAGGCTGCATGTGCTGCCTTAAAAGTTCTCCTGATGAAAGGGAACATAGATATAGTTCTTATTCAAAAACCATATGTTTATAGAAACAAAATATGTGAATTAAGTACTCCGGGGTTCAAACTATTGCAGTATACTGGTAATGATTTAAATCGAGCCTGTATAATTGCTAAAAACGAGCTCAACATGTTTCTGCTTCCTTCAATGTGCAATACAGACACTGTCGTTGCCAGTTTAGAAATAGCCAAATGCAAATATTGGGTATCTTCGGCATAAGCGTAGGAAGGCCTCTGGGGAGGGGGCTTAGACCTCCCAGAAAAAATTTAGCCCCCCCCCCAGAATTTGAAAACCTATTTACGATTTTACATTTTTATAAAAATTAAACAAGTATATACAACCGCACAAAGTTCCCCTAAAGACTTTCATGCACAATCGAATTACTTGGGTTGTGGTAACAGTTGCCGATGACAATGTTTGAAGTCTGATATTTATGAAATAGAACTGTGATTGAACTTATGGTTTAGTTAAATAACTAACAGCCTGTTTCTGTATGTCGAACGAGTTCAATCGACCGACTGAAATGCATAGAAACAGCTGTTTTTTGGTTATAAATTCAGCTGTTTGTTTCCATTTTAGTCGATCGGCAGAGCTCATTCGACATACAGAAACAGGCTGTAAAGCTCCTTTATTATATTGTTTAGTCTGGTTTAGTCATCTTAATTAAAAAATAGTAATTGGTATTAAAACTATTCTTTCATAAATTAATATCTTAATAATGCTGCAAAAAAGCGTCGCCAAAAAAGAAGTGAAAATGTTCTTTTTGGGTCCGGAAGTGGTGCGAAATTGGCGGAGGAGCGATGAATGTAATAGGAACTCGTCATAGAACGAATGTCCACCGTTTCAACAGCCGTTGCAATAAATTTGCATCACTTCTTAAGGTGTGATCCGAATTCAGAGTTTTGAATGTGAATTAATATATTTTCCCAAATAAATAATTTTTATTTATTCGTTTTTTATTTGGTTTTTGGTCGACCTTTTGTTAGAATTATATAAATATTTATAAAGACCTCGAGCTTCAAGAAACATTAATTTATAGTAATTTTTATATTTTTTTATGATTTTTAATGCATTCTAACGCTTGTTTGAATATTTTCAAAAATTATCGATTTATAATGGATTTAATTTTTGTGGCAAAATTTGAATAATTTTTACCATTTTATTTATTCGTACTCTTTTTTTAAACTATTTGAAAAAAGAAAACAAAAATTACGCATTAAAATATGAAAAAGCTGAAGTAAAAAATATCCTGTGTAGTTAATATAATTAACTTCTTTGTGAGGACATTTTTGGAAGTGCTTTTAAAGTTGTGCCTTTAAAACAAATCCCAAATTTTTTTTGGTGGGAAAAGTGTGGAACTACTTTTAGTTGCTAATATATAATTATTTTGATGTCTATTTTTTTATTCTTTTTTATGAAATAAAACAATAATTGAACCTAGGGGGGGCTATAGCCCCCCCTAGGAAAATTGTCTAGCTACGCTAATGATCTTCGGTCTACATGGGACATGACAGGGAGATGCCTCCATGTGCCGTTAAGACCTTAGTGGAGGAGTCACTGAAATCGAAGACGAAACTCATTATGGGATGCGATGCGAATGCACATCATAGTATATGGGGAAGTAGTGATACTAATGCAAGGGGTGAGTCGCTAATAGAGTTTATTTTGCGTACTAATCTGGTAGTTTGCAACAAGGGAGATGCCCCAACCTTTGTCACTAAAAACAGGCAAGAGGTTTTGGACATCACCTTGGCCTCGCAAGAACTGAATGAAATGATATCTGAGTGGCATGTTTTAAGTGAACACAGTTTCTCAGATCATCGCTACATCAGTTTCAAATTTGATGTTCATACCACCAAGACCATATTTCCGCCAAATGTTAGGAAAGCTGACTGGAATAGGTATAGGGAATCGTTCAATATGACGATACCGGAAATACCAGAGACAAATATGAGCACTGTGCAAGTTATCGAACACGCAGTGGAGCGGATTACTAAGGCCTTCAACATCTCACTGAAAGCTGCATGCCCTAGAGGGAAGCCAAGGGGAGAAAATCGACCACCATGGTGGTCTACGGAATTAAGTAATATGAAGAAATCCTGCAGGAAGCTATTTAACAAGGCAAATTCCACCAGAGCCCCTGAGGATTGGGACACTTACAAGAAGAATCTGAGAGGATGCAAGCGAGAATTGAGAAAGGCTCAGCATAACTCTTGGAATGATTACTGCAGCAGTATTGAGAATACGTCCGAGTCTTCCAGACTACGGAAGGTTCTAGCATCCACCAACTCCGCTCCAGGTTTTATTAAAACGTCGGAGGGCAATTGGACAACGTCCAGTGAGGAGACGCTGGAGGTACTATTGGAAATCAGACGGTTGAACCATGTACTGGCGGTGCCGCAGTTGCTCAGCGGTCGTTTCTCGTCGAGGAAATTGTATCGGAAACTAGAATAAGATGGGCGCTAAATAGCTTTGGACCATTCAAATCCCCCGGACCTGATGGAATTACTCCGGCGGAGTTACAAGCGGTGTTACAAGCGGTTATCCCCTGGTTGTCGGCGATATATAAAGGATGTATCAACTTATCATATATCCCAGGAAAGTGGAGGGAAACAAAAGTCGTTTTCATACCTAAAGCGGGAAAAGCCTCTCACTCGAAGGCGAAGGATTTCCGACCAATCAGCTTATCCTCATTCCTACTTAAGACTCTGGAGAAGATGATAGATATTAATCTTAGAACTAGCATCGATTCAAGTTTGTTCTCGAAACGACAGCATGCATACTCGAAGGGAAGGTCTACTGAGACCGCATTACATGAACTAGTCAGCTTTATTGAAAGCTCACTATCTGTCAAAGAATACACAATCGTTGCGTTTCTAGGCGTCGAAGGGGCGTTCAATAATGTCCATCCGAGCTCGATATTAAATGGACTGACAACTCTGAATGTTGATCCATGTATACTTAGGCTGTTAGACGAACTTCTAATGAAGAGAAGTATTTCAGCCACACTAGGACAAGCAACCATACAAAGGTATGTGAACAGAGGCGCTCCCCAAGGAGGAGTTCTATCACCTCTTCTTTGGAATGTTGCTATAAATAACCTTCTGGTTACCCTAGAAAAAGAAAGGATAAAAGTGGTTGCATACGCAGATGATGTGGCTCTAGCAGTCAGGGGAAAATTCCCATCCACAATCAGAGATTCAAAAGGCCCTCCGGATGACTGAGAAATGGGCGAAAGACAATGGTCTTGGGGTAAATCCTGCAAAGACAGAATTAGTCATGTACTGCAAAGATCGCAAAACTCCCACGGTTAGGCCTATTTCCTTAGGGGGTATTGAAATTCCCTTTGGTGAGTGTGCAAAATACCTTGGCGTTATTTTGGACAGGAAGCTGAACTTTAAGCTTAATATTGAAGAAAGGGCGAGAAAATCAACGGTAGCTTTGTACTCGTGCAAAAAGGCAATAGGAAAAAAGTGGGGACTAAAACCAAAAATTGTGCATTGGCTATACACGGCAGTGGTTAGACCTATAATGCTATATGGTGTTGTAGTGTGGTGGCCGGCACTTCAAAAACCGACTTGTTTAGATAAAGTTCAGCGTATGGCGTGTTTGTGTATTTCAGGCGCATTCAGCAAGACAGGAACAAATTCCCCTAATGTCATGCTGCACCTATTGCCTTTAGACATTTTGGCCAAACAATCAGCTGCAACAACGACCACAGCGAGCTATCGCTGTGGTCGGAAAAAAGTTACGGTCACAGTTCGGTCCTCAAAATAATGCCAGATGTGCCTAACGTAGTGGATTACACTTTGGCGAGTCCACTTTTCGACAAAAAGTTTGCGACTTCAATCCCCAACAGTGAGGCGTGGTGCACACAGACCCCGGGGAATAAAGAATATATAGATTTCTTCACTGATGGCTCCAAATTGGATGGACAAGTGGGGTTCGGAGTATATTCTAATGATCTGGAACTTCGAATAGCGAAAAGATTACCTAATCACTGTAGTGTTTTCAGGCTGAAATATTAGCAATAAGAGAGGTGGCGAATTGGCTGAGAAGTAATGTTCCAAAAAATGTGGGAATTAATATATACTCAGACAGTCAATCTGCAATAAAAGCCTTGGACTCTGTGTTCCTTAACTCGAAAACGGCCATCGACTGCCGCAAATCTCTCAATTAGATGGCTGAGCAGTACAATATTCACCTAATATGGGTGCCTGGCCATAGGAACATACCGGGGAACTGCGAAGCGGATGAGTTGGCAAGGCTAGGGACTACCTTACATATTCCAGGGGAACTAGAATTTGTTGGTATGCCCCTAGGTACCTGCAAGCTCATGCTGCGTGAGAAGGCTGTTATGATGGCTAATGTTCGATGGGAGAATTGCAAGCAAATATGGCCCCATTTCAACTTAAACCGCACACTAGATATGCTAATGTTCTCGAGACGTCAGATATCACTCCTGATATCTGCTATAACGGGTCGTTGCCTGATAGGCGATTTTGCAAAAACTATTGGCGCGAAGTATAATGACTATTGTATGAGCTGTCATGATGCGGAGGAAAAAGAATCAATTAAACACCTCTTGTGTGAGTGTCATGCATTTTGTGTAAAGCGCAAGCAACTTTTAGGAGCATATAGCTTCAGATTACTGGCGGATCTGGAAAACGTTAACTTAAGCAGTCTGCTAATGTTTTTAGAACAATCTGGTTGGTTCAGCGAAGAAAAATAATCGAGAAGGTTCAGCGGTTAAAACTAGAAGTGCCCATATGTAATAGGTACTTTTAGTTAATGTGGTATCACAATGGACTGAATAGTCTAAGTGAGCCTGAATCTTAATCGGGCTGCCACTTTAACCTAACCTAACCTAACAGTAAATTCAGATATTTATCTAAAATTTTCCAATTTTTTATTTCTTCCAATTGACCACGAACTTCGTTTCACAAAGAAGCTTTGAAAACCACATGTTTTTTCTTTGTATTTCAGGGTAGTGTTATGTCAAAGTTTTCTTTAAGTATTTTCAACACATTTTCAAAGATTTCGTCAATATCTTTCCGATTTGCAAGTAATTGGCAAACATTTTGAAAATGTATTGAAGCTGTTTGAAGTCAAGTTGAATGTATGTTGTTGAACTCAAAGTGAATAGGCGTTACATTTGAAAAACGCTCATCCTGGTTTATGGGAAGTAATAAACACAACCAAAATGATATAAACTGTTTTTTGTTTGTTTTTGCATTGTTCTCTGGTATGTTTTATGTTATATAAAAGATTAAAAAATATTTCTCAAATATAAGCGAATTCTTCCTCGACTATCTTACAAATCTCTCGATTCAGTTCCCTGATTCTATGATCAACAGGGTAAGCACGACGGCCTGTCACGCTCGTCCAAACTGAATAGGGGTTACATTTGAAAAACGCTCATCCTGGTTTATGGGAAGTAATAAACACAACCAAAATGATAAGAAACTGTTTTTTTTTGTTGTTCTCTGGTATGTTTTATGTTATATAAAAGATTAAAAAAATATTTCTCAAATATAAGCGAATTCTTCCTCGACTATATTACAAATCTCTCGATTCAGTCCCCTGGTTCTATGATCAATAGGGTTAGCACGACGGCATGTCACGCTCGTCCGCCACGATTCGCTACAGACAGTAGGTTTCAATTAGTTTTTAACTTGCTATACTGAAAAAAAAGAATTTTCTTTTTTTGACGAACGCAATTTTAAACAAATAAAGTTTTCTTTTGAATTCAATAAATATTCTTTAAAATCAAATTAAAATGATTAAAGACAGGTTAGGTTAGGTTAAAGGTGCAGCCCGATTAAATTTCAGGCTCACTTAGACTATTCAGTCCACATTTAACTAAAAGTACCTATTACACATCGGCACTTATAGTCTTAACCACTGAACCTTCTCTATTATTTACTTTTGTTGAACCAACCAGATTGCTCCAAAAACATTAACAAACTGCTTAAGTTAACGTTTTCCAGGTCCGCCAGTAATCTAAAGCTATAAGCTATACACAAAAAGCAGGACACTCACACAAGAGGTGTTTAATTGATTCCTTTTCCTCCACATCATGACAGCTTATACAATAGTCATTATAATTCGCACCTATAGTTTTTGCAAATTCGCCTATCAGGCAGCGACCCGTTATAGCAGATATCAGGAGTGCTATCTGACGCCTTGAGAACACTTGCATATCTAGTGTGCGGTTTAAGTTTAAATGGGGCCATATTTGATTGGTGTCGTTACTCCCTCTCTTGACAAAGTTTTACGAAAGTTTTGGGAAATCGAAGAAATACCTTGCTCACGCCCTCTTTCGGAAGATGAGAGATATTGTGAGGAGCTTTATGCGAGTACGACTACACGTCACGAAGATGGAAGGTACATCGTAAGACTACCTTTCAATAAAGAGTTTCCAGAATCGGTATATCTGGGATCTTCCTCTAGGTCAGCTTAAAAGAATAGAGCAAACTTTAATGAAGAATCCGGACCTCCAAACTCAATACAATGCTGTTCTAGAAGAGTATCTCTCCTTAGGGCATATGGAAGAAACATCGAATGTAGAAATTTATTCAAATGGGAAATGTAATTCATTCTATCTTCCACACCACGCTGTTGTGCGACCCGAACACAAGTCCACGAAAGTGAGGATTGTGTTTAATGCCTCCCGAAAATCCAAATCCGGATTTTCTTTAAATGATGTTTTATTAACCGGACCCACTCTTCAGACCGAATTAATTTCAACGGTTCTGAATTGGAGAAAATACAAATATGTTTTTTGTGGCGATATACAAAAAATGTACAGGCAAATACTTGTACATCCCGATGACCGCTGCTTTTAAAGAATTGTATATCAACGAGACGCCAATAGCCCGGTTAAAAACTACCAGCTTAAAACCGTGACTTTCGGTTTAAACTGCGTTCCATATCTGGCCATCCGGTCATTATGAGCATGAGCGGCAGTTCCCAAAGGTAGCATCAGTATTACGAATGGAGACCTATGTCGATGATATTCTTGCAGGTGGTTATTCGATCGCTGAAACGAAGCAAATCCAATCTCAGCTCATGATCACTCTAGCTTCTGCAGGATTCCCCTTAAAGAAGATAACAGCTAACGATTATCAACTTCTAGAACACTTATCACCAGAGGACTTATATGATACAGATTTTTTGCGCCTCGATGAGGCAAGTTCAACCAAAACACTTGGTATCAAGTGGAATGCGTTGACAGATTCCTTTACATACGTTATGAATCCAGTTCAAAGTCCATCAAGCCTGACCAAGAGACACATTTTATCAATGGTGGCACAGCTCTTTGACCCAGCTGGGTGGATAACACCTATTGTAATAAGGGCCAAAATATTAATGCAGCAACTGTGGCTAGAAGGTTGTGGTTGGATGATATAATCAGCGAGGATTCTCGTCGGTCATGGGAACAATTGTATTTCGACTTCTCGCATATAAGTTCTATTCGGATTCCTCGTTGGACCAATACATGCCTTCCGATAAAATCCAAATTCATGGATTCTCAGACGCGTCTAAGGCAGCTTATTGTGCCTGCGTCTATATAAGAGTGCAAGCTTCTGGTTATGTTGCGTATTCGAATCTTCTAGTCGCAAAAAGCAAGGTTGCGCCACTGCAAACAGTATGTTTGCCACGGTTGGAGCTTAATGGAGCAGAATTGCTTGCGAAGCTGGTAAACTATATAGTCAATCTGTTTGATTTCAAGAACTCTGATATGATTCTATGGACAGACTCGTCCATTGTTCTCGGATGGCTTTCAAAACCTCCGTGGTCTTGGGAAACATATGTTGCAAATCGCACGTCCAAGATTCACACCCTTGTTCCACGAGCACAGTGGCGAAACGTGTCCACACACGACAATCCTTCCGATTTGGGTACAAGGGGTCGCAGGCCGCAGGAACTTCAAAACAATTTACTTTGGTGGAATGGTCCATCATGGTTAACAAATCCACCAGCAACCTGGCCAAAGAGCAATCCCATTTCCACTCCCGAAACTGGAAGAAGGGTGCAGGCCTTTAACGTTAGTTCAGAAACTTCGGACATTATAGACAGATTCTCGTCATATACAAAAGCTTTAAGAGTTGTATCTTATATTTTCCGATTTTACAACCGTCTGCGTCATAATGTCGATGTTGTCACCCACTCCTCTATTGATCTGACTCATAGCGAAATAGTATTCTCAAAGAAGAGATTGATTAGTATAATCCAAAAGCAATACTTCAACAGGGAATATGATGCTATTTTACGAAAGAGTCCATTACCGAAAGACAGCCCATAGAACCCAATCAATCCTTTTATAGATCAAGATGACATCCTTCGTGTAAACGGCCGTCTAGCGCATTCGGCATTACCATATAATGAAAGCCACCCCATAATTCTTCCCGGAAATTCTAGGCTCTGTACTCTGTTTCTTTCGCACCTACATAATTTTTTAGTACATGCCGATTGTATCCTTGTGTCGGATGGTGCAAACAGAATTCTATATTTCAAGATGGAAACCAAGAGTGAAATCCATCATCCGTAGGTGCAAAGTTTGTACTATTTTTAAACAAAAATCATGTTCACAAATCATGGCACCTTTACCTCTAGATAGGTGTACCATTACGCCCCCCTTTCATGTAACCGGACTCGATTTCGCGGGTCCGTTTGAGCTCAGAACATCCCACTTACGAAAGGCCCCATTGTAAAAGGTTACGTATCAGTATTTGTTTTAAGCACCATTTCAAGAGAGTGGCTGGGTCCCATAAATTTACTTACGAACAACTGGCGACAGTTTTGGCTCGAATAGAGGGAGTTCTTAACTCTCGTCCGATTAGCGCAATATCCGAGGTTCCATCGGATCTAACAGCCCTCACACCAGGTCATTTTTTAAAAGGAGCTCCCATGTTGTCTTTGCCGGAACCACTCACCCAAAATATATCTGTAGTTAATCGATGGACTAAGCTAAAAGCTTTGCATCATCAGTTTGCAATACAATGAAAAGATGATTATCTCAAGTCCCTACAAAAGCGATATAAATGGAAGCAACCAAATCGAAATGTCCGAATTGGAGATTTGGTAGTCTTAATCGACGATTTGATGCCTCCAAATGAATGGCGATTAGGACGCATCGAGCAAACTCATTGTGGGCCAGATGGTAATATACGAATAGTTGATGTTCGAACTGCGACCGGGCTCGTTAGTCGTCCCATTGTAAAGTTGTGTCATTTACCCTTTCTAGACGCCGAAAATTCTTAACAACCAAGCTACTAACATTTACATAATCACCACGCTCTTCACGGTCGTGAAGAACGTATTTACACTAACAAATCTCTGAATTTATACTCTTACAGCGCCATCCGTAGGTCAAATTTGTATCGGTGCATGGTATGCAAAGGCTTCCACAGCATTCGTGTATGCCCCAGATTCGCAAAAATGACGCCGCTGGAAAGAAGTCGCACTGTAAGGCTACACAAATACTGCATCAATTGTTTAGCGAAAAGTCATACTGTCAAAACTACCACCACACGATGTTGCATCCACATCATCGAACCATCAAACTGAACGAAGCCATCAAACTGAACGAAGAGGTACACAGCAGCAACGAGGTGGTGACTCACATTCAAAACGAAGTTATAAACGCAAACAACAAAAAAAGAACAACATCTCACGTCCTAGTACAACCAACAACAACAACCGCGGCCAACAGCCAACAATCGATACTCACGTCCTATCGGATGCAATCCGTTCACTTGCGTCTGTACTTTGCGCAAGCCACAGACCAGCCACATCCTAGGCCGGGCGCCATGTATAAACCTATGGGTTTATACTTAATATATTTGAACTCAATTTGTAACGGTTTTTTTGAATTAAGTTAACTTGAATTCTACAGTTTGAAAATTATTATTATTATCGTTAAGTTTGACAACGAATGTCATCAAAATGAATTTTTATGTACTGAAAGATAAAATATAAATCACTAGTTTTCTTGGTAGGTAGTGACCTACATTTTATCACTTTTGAATCAACCTTACACGAAACTGCATTTTATACTGGTGAGGAACATCAACCCTAATAAATCTGGTACCTTGAACTGACTTCACTTGGTTTTATTTTATCTCTTCTCTATCTCATCCACTTGGGTAAACATACTTGTGTGGATTGAACTCCCTGAGAGACTCTATCCCACAAGTAACTCTTCTCATCTCCTCTTGCCCAGGAACTCCTTGCTCTGGTGAGATTAGCCGATCTCTGTAACTGAATGTACAGTCCACAACAACAACAGGCAATCGGTCATATCGCTCCACTCGCTCAACTCCAACACCAGTGCGTTAGAGTACCCCTTTTACCTGCAGGAGCCCCCTTGCCTACAGCAAACCTCCAAAAATATTCATAATTATATTCGTGAGCATTTTTTTTCCTTGTAAAAGTTGGCCCATTCCGTCCAAAGCATGTTTTTGACGAGATTTTCCGCATCTTTTACTGAATAGTCTGACTTTATAGTACATCCTGCGATTGCAGCATGCTTTGCAAAGTAGTCTGCCAGCTCATTTGGGGGTATACCCGCATGTGAAGGAGTCCAAATTACATAAAGTTTTGAGATCATAGAATCATTGATTTTGGTTAAAATATTGTTGGCTAGAAAGGAGTAAACATGCATTTTTGTTGTCTGTGAAAATTGCAGCCTTTTCTATGCCATCTTCAATAATGATATCTATGGCTTTTTCGACAGAATGAAGCTCTCCGGTGAGTGAATATACTTTGGTGGGGATGTGAAAAACAAAGTTTTCATTGCTTGATATATTACATACAGAGCATCCTGTGGAGTTTTGATTTGGTGAAGCATCGGTTGCCCAGATCGAGCAGCCTTCCGATTTTAAGTCATCAACTTCCTCGTGGTAGAAAGCAAGTAAGCATTCTTTGTTTATGCTGTTTTTTTTTTTTTGGAAAGACGTTAATTTTTATTTCCACTTTATCTGAAGGGAAAACATTTTTGTTTATTTTTAGTTTATTAAAAATGTTTTTGAATTTTGTATATATATATATATCAGTCCAAGACTTGTTTTGGGTGAATCTGATATTGTTACTTCATCATATAGTGAAGGATTGAAAGTTTTAATATTTATTAGCTCTTTAGTAGCTAAATATTGAGCACGTTGTTGTGGAGGTAAGACCCCTGCTAACGCATATACCACATGAGTGGGCGTAACTTTTGTTAATCCGAGATTTCTTTTGAGAATCTGGTTTTGGAAGGTCGTATATTTTTTGCAAAGATATTTGGGAGTATGTGCCATCGACGAGATTAAGTATTCGGCTTTGGAGAAAATTAGAGATTTGGTGATATTCGTTGCTATTGATGATGTAGACCATACGGTCTTTAAGGTTGTGATCATTTTTAAAGCATTTAGAGATCTACTGCATGATTGGGTGACACTTTCATAGTGATCTTTTAGGGATATGCTGTGTTTTATTTTTTTTCCCAAGAAAGTTATCGATGGAACTGGTTTTATTAGATTTCCCCCTATAGAAATCAGGGGTACTTTTCTTGCACCCTTGGCAACAAGGGTGGGTCCCTGAGTCGATCTAGCCATGTCCGTCCCAGAAGCCATAGTTTTACCCTGATTTGCTTGAAATTTTGCACAAACATAACACTTGGTCGTATAGTCAAGTGTGCAAAATTTGATTGAAATCTGTTCAGATTTAGATATAGCTCCCATATATATCTTTCGCCCGATATGGACTTATATGGCCCCAGAAGCCAGAGTTTTACCCTAATTTGCTTGAAATTTTGCACCAGGAGAACAATAAGTACTATAGTCAGGTGTGCCAAATTTGATTGAAATCGGTTCAGATTGAGATATAGTTCTCATATACATCTTTCGCCCGATATAGACTTATATGGCCCCAGAAGCCAGAGTTTTAGCCCAATTTGGTTGAAATTTTGCACTAGGAGTTCAATTAGTAGTGTAGTCAAGTGTGTTAAATTTTATTGAAATCGGTTCAGATTTAGATATAACTCCCATATATATCTTTCGCCCAATTTTCCGTCATATGACCACAGAGTTCAAAGATGTAGTCCGATTTACGTGAAATTTTACAGGTAGTAGAATTAAAATACTAAGTATGCATGTCAAATTTGGTTGAAATCGGTTCAGATTTCTATATAGCTTCCATATATATGATTTTCCGATTTGGGCAAAAATGACCAAAATACCCACATTTTCCTTATAAAATCGCCACTGCTAAATCGAAACCTTGTAAAAGTGACTCAAATTTTCCTTTATTCCTAATACATATCTATCGACCGATAAATCATAAATACACTTTTGCGAAGTTGCCTCAAAATTGGTTCATATTAAAATGTTTCCCATATTTTTTTACTAACATAGTGTACCATCCCAGGACATTAGCCGACTTAAATTTTAAGTCTATAGATTATAAATTTTGTTCAGATGGAGTCAGATTTAAATGTATGTATTTGGGACAAAAACCTTTATATATAGCACCCAACACATTTGACGGATTTGATATAATATCGAAAATGTGGATTTACAAAGTGGTGCAGGGTATAATATAATCGGCCCCGCCCGACTTTAGACTTTCCTTACCTGTTTTCTTTTAAGACGTCATTAAATTCATTCATACACATTCATGAAATCATTTTTGTGCCATCAGATTTAATTTTAATAGGTTTGGATACCGAGTTGTTTTGAATTTTAGTTTGAAGGTGATTTAAAAACAATTTGTAATTTTCGATGCACCATCTAGTTCCAGAACGTGAAGATAACCACTTCGGCAATCACGTACAAATTTAAAAAGATATTTTGATGCGGGATTCTTGTTTAGATCCGCAATTTTTGATTTAAAAGCCTGTTTTTTGGCCGATTTGATTGAATTTTTTTCTCCAAATCAAAGGACTTTTGTGCAGCTTGTCTGAGACGGAAGAGTTTTTATGTTATTTCATTCCACCAATTTTTGGGCCTTTTTTGTCCGTGATTCTGAATGACGCTTTATTAATTTCGTTTTTGAAGACTTGTTGGATATCTTCTATGTTGTTTGGAAGAATTGCTTCATTAAGATTTTTGCAAAGTGCGTGTTTAGACAGAAAGGATTTGTTTGATTTCGTTTTCCTTAACACTTATGCAAATGGGGAAATGATGACTTCCGCCAATGGTGGAGTTTAGTACTTTCCAGCTTAAGATGAGCGTTGTGTTTGTAAAAGACAGGTGCAGAACAGAGCCAGGACAGTTGTCAGTTAAGCACTTTTTAAAAGTCCAAGAGCCGTCATTTAGAACTCTGAAAATTGAGTTTTCAAAAACATCTTTAATCATAGTCCCTCTTACCGAATCACGAATGTCACCGAAAAACGTCGACCGGGCATTAAAATCTCCAAATATAAAAACGTTTGTTTTCCCCCTCCAGGAAAACAAATAATTTTTCTAGTTCATTTTTAAGGTTTGATGAGCTCACAGAGTTTGGGAAATAAACTAAAACAATAGTGTAATTGTAGATCGATTTTTTGTTTGGCATACAAGAATGACCAGCTCGGACTTGAAATTTAGTTGTTTAAATGGGATTTGATTTTTGAAACATATGGCAACTCCACCATAGCTATCTTTGCTTTTTTTGTTATGATTTTGTAACCTGATAGACTAGATCTATTTTAACTGTCTTCGTAGTTAAAGATTTCACTTAGCACACAAATATGAATGTTTAACTTGTTTAGGAAAAAACCAAGAAAGTCTTTATTTTTGTTTAAACTTTGTATGTTATGTTGCAGTATGTTCATGTGAGGTTCCAGAAGTTATTTTGTTTTGATTGTATGTATTTGGCGCACTGAAACATTTTTGAAAGTTGTCAAGAACGTTCAAACCTTCAAAGCTATTTAGAGACTTTAAGATTGATGACATTTGCATTGCAAAAAAGCTAAAATTTTTCTCAAATGCCGATACCGGGATATATTTTGAATATTCGTAGGCTGGTTTTGTAGGATTTATTGCTATTGGACTGGCAATAGGAAAATTTCGCTTTGGAGGGAATTTTACAGCTTTATTGTATTTTGTTTTTGTGATTCTTTTGCTTATTTCCTCAGATGTTGTTGTTGATTTAAAAGATGACATTTTGTTTAATGGCGGGAATTGTACCTGATATTTATTTTTCCGGAGGATCTCATAGTAATTTGTACTGTGGTAAGTTTGCATACATTCTTTTCTTGATTTGTTTGATAATGTCATGATTTCTTTTATAGTATGCTCATCGGACCATTTTTTACACTTTTTTGCTTCCAGCACAGTGTGGTCTTTTTCATTACAAAGGATACATTTTGGAGATACACATTGAATTAAACATTTTAAGGTTGATAGACATTGCTCACATTTGACTTGCAGTTTGTTGGGCAAGACATATTTGCACCACATAGAAGATGTCTTCTATGTGGTGCGGCAGCGATTGACTATGTGGAGCGGCAGCGATTGACTATGTGTCCTAATCTACCGCAGTTTTTGCAAAGGCGTAGAGGGTATCTATAGTTCAACATGAGCCAGCATGCAGAACATTTTTATTTCTTTTATAATATTGTTATGTACCAAACCAACTTTTATAGTCCCTGATGGACTTGAAACACCTCTTTCATCTTTGTATGTAAATCGATAAACAGAGACTACTGAGATATCATTTTGTTTCTTTATAAGCAATTTTTTGACAGGTACGTTTTTAGTAGTGTAAAATTGTTGTATATATCGATCAGGAATGAAGGCTTTCAATCCAATCGTTTGCAATTTCGTGTTACTAGCAAATTGATTAGCTTCATCGCAGCTATCGAAGGTGAGTCTAAAAGTGTTTAAACCAATATTTTTCAATATGTATTTAGCAGCAATATTAATTTTTTCTAATTTTTCAAAAAGTTGCATTTCGCAATTTCTGGATCTAGTGCTGATTTGGTTTTCCGACACAACTGATACATAGTAACGCCCAGGATGATCATCCGGATACAGTATTCCATTATTTTAATAAATGTTGTAGTTGTATTCAACCGCAGTGAATTTGGATGTTCCTGCTAGTTGTTGGTCTGCAAACTTGCCAGGATTTTCATTGTTTGAAATTAAACTTTTTTAGCACTGGTTTCCCGTCCATTTCATAATTTTTTCTAATATTTTGATTGGGGTGGGTCTTGGTTTCCTACCATGATCCCAGATTGACATCAACACACAGGAATACAAAAACAAATGTTCCTTTAGATGTTTTATGTTTTTTCCGACGTAAAACGAAAAATGTTAGAAATTGCAGTTTGTTGTTTATTAAAACACTATTTGTTTGGTATATTTGCTTTAAAAAATCGCAAAAAAATCAAAACACAGACAAAGAAACTTGCCGGCGAGCTTTGTCACAGCTGACTGCATACTGGTTTGTGTTTGTATTGATATATTTACAAACATCTGTTAAATCCTCAAATCTACGAAATCTCGTTATTTTGCCAGTCCGAACACTTGAGATTTGTAGAGATTTTGGTTCTAAATAGTGAGATTTCGTGTCTAGTGCGAACGTAGTATACAACGAAAAGCAAAGTAGTTGGAAATGGGCGGAAATTTTTTTTATTTTAATAGAAACATAGCTGCGCTGCTCCCTTTGTATTCGCGATTCGTGACTTGTTCACAAATGTTGTTGCATAATCAAAAAATACGAATTGTTTTTAATGTTTGTAGTAGTTTGTTTTTAATGTTTAATGTAATGTAGTTATATAATGTGTACCATTTTACTATTATCCATTTGACCGGAGTGAATTTATAATTTTATTCGGATCAGCAAAAAATTTCAACAAACTACTGACTTTTCTGCAGAATGTCGGCTGTTCAAAAATAAAAAATTGTTTGCTGTTTAAGAAAAACACTGCTAAAACAGCAGCATTTTGTTTGCTGAAAAATAGCAGACAGTGTTTGCTATTAACAACAGACTTTTTTCTATGAGTTTGGGTCTATTGGCACCATAACAGAACGCCTTAGCACACTCAGCCACAAAAGTCATTGAACACCACACTGTTAGAAAAATATGTTTTTCATATATGTTTGTTACGAGAATGTAACGTGATATATGTGGTTACAAGTACATATGTTTCGTAGCACATCACAACAAGTGGTGAACATATTCAAACAATCTTTATATGTTGTGACAGTTTTAAGAAATCTTTTTCAATACCATTTTGAAGTGTCTTCATAAAATACTTAACGTTCAGACAAATCTGTCTTTTCGTTTAAATAATATCACCCCGTAACTATCACCATTAGCAACGATTGTTGTTATTAAATTTAAAAAAAATATTGATATCAAATATTCAGGGACCGTAACGGTCCCTGAAAAAAAGTTATTTTTTAATCGTTATTTTGTGACTAAAAAAATAAAAACTCGAATGAAACTGTTAAAAAGAGAGTCTTATTTATCCGTCATAAATAAAACTCTTTTTTTGAATTTTATTTTTTCCTTCAGAAAATAATGCTCTTTTTTGGAGTTTTATTTTTTTCTTCAGAAAATAAAACTCTTTATAGGAGTTTGATTTTTTCGGTCTTTCGGGTCAATTTTTGACAGGGAACAAGAAAGCGAAGAAACTGATGAGGAAGAAAAACAAGGCTTTCTATGAAATCGACAACTTTTCGCCAAGGGCCTTGTCGATTGATAAACTTCTTTTTGAGTTCTGGGAAGCAAAAAAAGTAAATTATCCGTATTTGTATATATTGGCAAAACTGTACAGTGTGTTGCTGCAACCCAAGTAAGCGTGGAAAGAGCATCTCTGCTCTTAAATTGATACTGAGCGACCTGCGTTCAAATCTTTCCGTTGGAAATTTGGAAAAACTTATGTTCGTTAAATTGAACAAATAAATTAATACAAACTTTACGTGAGATAGACTAAAAATAAAACAAGAAACTGTAAAAAAAGAAAAAAAATGAATATGAGTTTTATTTAAAGGCCAATATTAAGTTCGAGTTTAGTCGCTAAAATCGCCATTTTTCACGATTTTAATATCCATTTTGTTTTAATTTTTTAATAATCCATTTTATGGAATACAAACATTGTGAAAATTGTGCTTTGGGCTATTCCCCATCAAGTTATAATAAAATTTGCAACAAATATGTATAATTGTATGCTTTTTGCTGATTTAGTTTTTACTTTGGCGGCTAAACTCGAACTTAATACTCACCTTAAGACGGAAAAAATAAAACTCTTGAAAAGAGTTTCATTTTCCGAAGAAAGTAATAAAACTCCAAAAAAGAGTATTATTTTCTGAAGAAACAAATAAAACTCCAAAAAGAGTTTTATTTATGACCTTTTATTTTTACGTTGAAAAATAACCGTTAACTTTGGAGTTGGGAGCGTTTTTTTAATATCACCATAGATTCTGAAAGAGCATTCCGAGATGAATTTATTGGTATATGACAGTATAGGTTTCTGTTGACTCTAACATAAAGAGTTTTTGAGTTTAAATTTTCTGGATAACAGTTACGGTCCCTGCAAATATTTGATAATGCCAGTTTGATAGTTTTATTTTTTATTCATATAAAAACTTAATATTTTCTCATTTGCCGAGGAAGATCAAGGAGTATGAGATGCAGTGAAAAGTTATGTTTATTGTTTGGTTCCAAGTTTTTATATTTAATATTTTTTCTTTTCTACGAGAATGAAGTTGTGGTAGTTCAGGGAAAGATTAAGGAGACCGAGGAGCAACGAGAAGATTTGTAGCCAGGATATATTCCCGTGAAATTATTCATAATGGGGTAGAGGTGTGCACGTGACACGAAATTCTTGTGACACGCGTGAATCGCGTGAGTCGTGAACAAAATCCAAAGCAACTCTCTTGAATGTGCGTGAATGGGACTAAGATAAATATATCGTGCGTGAGAAATAAAATCGGTTCGTGAATGTGCGTGAATAAAATTCCTGCAAAATCACGCTCACGAAAAAATCAAGGTTTAATTTATACCCGTATGTTAACTGAAATCAATTTAGCTCTCGAACTATATTCTATTTTTGAATTTTGTTACCTTTGCTGATTTCCGTTTGGAAAATGTCGTGAGTCTGCGTTAATAAACATTTTGCTTCGTGAATGTGCGTGAGTGTGAGTGTACTTTCATTCGCATAAACCATTCCATATAGAGTTGGTTTGAATAATTGGGCACAAGAAAGAATTATTGGTAAGTATATATATTGGTAAGTATATATGAAGAGAGCAATGTTCCAACGCCTTTGGAAATTTGTTAAAATTTTTCGGATCTGACCAGATCTGGGGCCAAATCACCGCATTCGTCATCGAGTTCTGTTTCGTATAGAGAAACATTTCGATCGCATAAAATTTTTGGATCACCGCATTCGATCGTAATTTATTTTGTCTACTACTTTTTTTTACATTGCTGTAAACATATGGTAATAAGAAATTGAAAGAGAGTAGAATTTCAAAATAATGTTTTGTTATCAAATTATGTTATTTCTGAGATATTTATATTGTTTTTGTGTGTTAAAATATATGTGTAAAAATATATTATGAATCCAAGTGTTTTTTCTCGTTTTCGGATTCAGACGATGAGTACAAAGTGGCAATTATAAGGAAAAATATTCGTGACAAAAGCAGTCCTTTAGCATTGCCTGAAGTAGAGTAAGAGTAAATTGTGTTTTTAACATCCATAGATTTAAAAGACGTTTTCATATGTCAAAAGAAGCTTTTAAATATGTTCTTGAAAAAAATAAGTTTTTTTGAAGCGGCTACTGAGCATTGATCCGATTCCCTAAATGCAAGTAATATTATATTTTCTTAAATGTATTTTGCCAAAATGGAATAATAATTACATTTTCACAAACTTTTTTCTTTTTGTTTACCTTTTTTCTGCTCAAAAATCACTACATACTTCGTTTTCGATAGCATGCTACCTATCGTGCTCAACTTCGAGTAGAAACAATTCGATAACGACTGCGGTGATCCGCGTAAACTACATTACGAAGACGAAGTACTCGATTTCGACTGCGGTGATTTGGCCCCTGTCTACATATACTATCATATCTAATCAGATACGACAGGAGATCTAATAATATATGGCCAGGTCCACCAATTCTTACACGGGAGTGGAAAATGTATAAAAACTACAAAGGGGTCTTAAGAAAAAGAATTGATGAGTTGACGGACACTTTCAAAAATAAAAGCGGGCGTAAAGTTCGAGTTTTGCCGCTAAAATTATTTTTCATTTTCATTTAACTCGAATCTCTAAAAGCAGAATAACATAACTTGTTTGGCAAATTGTACTATCTTAGTGAGGAATGATCCAAAGCAACAATTCAAAAAGTTTATTTTCTTAAAAATGAATTATTAAAGGAAAGTACAAGTGGAAACATGGCCATTTCAGAGCGATAATGGTAGAAATGAAATTAAGTACAAAATTATTCGTTAATAAATATTCATATTTCTTTGTATTTCTAAATACGATAAATTTTAAATTCATTTAAAATGGTGTTAAATGCTTGTAAAAATAGTTCACGCCTATATAAATTTATGTTATATTGTAAAATTATTTATGTTTATAGTCGACTTCACAATCTTCTTTTATTAGTTTCTGAATTTCTTCGAAAATTTCAAAACTATATACCTAAAACATTTTTTGTTATAAAATTGTTATTTTTGCAATAAAAAAATAATATTTTATCCAAAAGTCCATTTCGTTTACACCAAGCTCTGTTCTTTTCTGACGGTAAACACATATTTCGAAGTTTCATTGTAAAAATTTAATTTAGTAATACAGTGCACTCGCGGTAACGTGAGCAAGCTTTTTCTGACTCGAACTACTCCGTAACGCTGAAAAAGATGAAATTTGACGTAAAAGGCAGATTCACAATGCCAATTACAATTTCAAATACACCTACGGAATTTTTTAGTGATCTAGTTTGGCTTTTTTCGTGAATTTTAATTATTAATTTAAATTGCTTTATAATGCCGTACCCACTGATATTTTTTCGACCTCTTTTTTTAATTTTTTCATGAAATTAAATTAAGTTTTTAATATTACCAATAACAATAACAAAAATAAAGGACTATCACGCTAGAACGTGTAAAACTCCCGAATATGGCGATGTTCTGAAATTCGCTGAAGTTCACTAACGTGAACATTTTCGCTAACATTTTAATTAGTTCACGTTACCGAGAGTGCACTGTATATAAATATAAATATATAAAACAAAAATTGGTGTTCGGTCGGAGCGGGGATTGAACCCAGGACCCTTTGCATGGAAGGCGGGCATGCCAACCATTGCTCCACGTGACCAACAAATGTATGTTTCTGTTGAATAATGTTTTGTTTGCATCGGCTCGTGGGCGCTGCAAACTAAAGGGTGATACGGTCAACATTTGGTCAACATAAACTTGACGTATTTCTTTCAATTTTGCATTTAAAAAACTTGAACACCCCTCATTTTGAAGGTGTGTGTGTGTAGAATGTTGCTCCTATTTTGATTTTGGAATTCACTCTTCAGTTGTCAAAATGCCATCCAAGCAAGAAGAGCAGCGTATCAAAAGTTTGTCGCGCATCGCGAAAATCCGAGCTACTCGCACGCAAAGCTGGCAAAATCGCTAAAAGTTGCCCAATCAACCATTACAAATGTAATTAAAGTGTTTGGGGAACGTTTGTCGACAGCCAGGAAGTCTGGATCGGGGGGAAATCGAAAACCGGAAGCCGCTGAGACGACAAAGAGAGTTGCCGGTAGTTTCAAGCGAAACCCTAACCTCTCTCTCCGAGATGCCGCAAATAAGCTGGGTGTATCGACTTACAAGAAGGTAGTGACTCCAAATCGCGATGATAAACAAAATACGACGGCCAAAGCGCGATCCCGGAGGCTGTACACGACGATGCTGACGAAGTTTGACTGCGTGGTAATGGACGACGAAACCTACGTCAAAGCCGACTACAAGCAGCTTCCGGGACAGGAGTTTTATACGGCAAAAGGAAGGGGAAAGGTAGCAGATATTTTCAAGCACATAAAACTGTCAAAGTTCGCAAAGAAATATCTGGTTTAGCAAGCTATCTGTACACACAAAAAAATAACTGCAAATAAATATTAACAACTTTATTTGTATGTAAAATCTGCTGATGCTCAACAAATTTGTCTATTGAATATGGGGCATTTGTTGTTGAAATGTGTTTGTAGATGCTTGACAGAGGAAGTAATAGAAATATTCTGAATTTTCAACAAATTGTTTTGTTGCGAAAATAGTTGATTGCTATCGATATGAGACAAAAACAAAAACAAGACTGGTTACGCGCACATTGCTGAGAACATGTACGAAAGCTAAAACAAGTATGCGAAGAATACCGTTAGAACAAAATGAGTAAGAGCACATGCACGTGTATGATAGCAAGCAAAGAGCTCATTCATCAGAGAATACAGAAAAGCATTTAAAAATGTCTGTGAAAAATTTTTATTTTTCAATTTGGTAGTTTCTTAAATGTGTTTTATGAGATAATTAATAAAACCATATTAATATCGGAATTAGAGTTATTACAATTCTAATTAACTAGAATATATATATCACTTGGCAAAAAGTTGTCAAAAGGCTTGCTAGACCCTGGACTACTCAAATTTAAAGTCACACATTTACAAAACTGAGTTTAGGATTTTCGACACAAAAATGTTTCATGTTCCCCGTCCAAAAATAGCATTTTGGTCATATTCCTTCTCTGTGTGTACTTAACAAAATATCTCCAAAATTGTTCCGGCAATTTTGCAATTTTGGTGCAATAATTCTGTCAATTTCAATTTAATTTTTTGTCAATACACCAATAAATTTGTTACAGGTCATTGATATACAAACCACATACAATTTTTTTCGTTCAAATTCAAAAATATTTGTTGAGGATTAAACGTAGCGTTCAGCAACAAATATTTTGTACTGTTGGAAGCTCAACAAATTACTTACAAATTATGTTATTGAGAACACAAATTATTTGTTGCCTTCTGATGGTAACGATTGCTAACAACTTTTTTGTAATAATGGTTATTAAAAGTACAAATTAGTTTGTTGCAGGAAAATTAACAAATTTTGTTATTGGCTTTCCAACAAAAGTTATTGGTTCTCAAACTTATTTTTATCTGTGTACCTGTGGCTTGAAAAGCAGCATTTTCATAGCTTCCGGGACTGTCAACCAAGAAATTTACGTGAAAGAGTGTTTGAATAATCGTCTACTGCCTTTCCTGAAGAAACACGGTTGTTCCGTACTGTTTTGGCCGGATTTGGCATCTTGCCATTACGGTAAAAAGGCCATGGAGGGGTACGTCAAAATTTGACCGTATCACCCTTTATGCTATATAAATGTAACTTATAACGATAATTGTCTATTGGTGACTATAACAGCTACGTAGCCCAGTGGATAGTGTGTTGGCTTACAAGCTGTATGGTCCTCGGTTCGATTCTCCGTCCGGGCGAAAGGTAAAATTTCACAAATTCATAAAATTGAATAATTTCTTCAACATTGTTTGTATTACAGAAAAAATTCTAAGAACTAACAAGTATATACGGCCGTAAGTTCGGCCAGGCCGAATCTGATGTACCCTACACCATGGATTGCGTAGAAACTTTTACGAAAGACTGTCATCCACAATCGAATTACTTGGGTTGTGGTAACATAAAACTTCTTAACATCGTCCACTAAATTGTGAGTTAGTCCATACGTGGTATATATTAGACAAAAAAGTTATGTATAGGTAAGTCTATAAATAATTACGAATCGATATGGACTTTTGCACGGTACGTAGAGAGCCAGAATTGAAATATGGGGGTCGCTTATATGGGTGCTATATAGAATTATGAACTTGATATGGACCAATTTTTGTGTGATTGGGGATCGATTTATCTGAGGGCTATATATAGACCGATATGGACCTAGTTTGGCATAGTTGTTAACGGCCATATACCTCCAAGAGGCTCCAAAATCAAATCTCGGGATCGGTTTATATGGGGGCTATATATGATTATGGACTGATATGGAGCACTTTTGACATGGTTGTTAAATATCATATACTACCACCACGTTCCAAATTTCAACCTGATCGGATGAATTTTGCTTCTCCAAAAGGCACCGGAGGTCAAATCTGAGGACCGGTTTATATGGGGGCTATATATAATTATGGACTGATATGAACCGATTCCTGCATGGTTGTTGGATACAATATACTAACATCACGTACCAAATTTCAACCGAATCGGATGAATTTTGCTCTTCCAAGGGGCTCTGGAGGTCAAATCTGGGTATCGGTTTATATGGGGGCTATATATAATTATCGACCGATTTCGACTAATTTTTGCATGGGTGTTTGAGGCCATATATTAACACCACGTACCAAATTTCAAGCGAATCGGTTGAATTTTGGTCTTCCACGAGTTCAAATCTGGGGATCGGTTTATATGGGGGCTATATATAATTATGGACCGATGTGGACCAATTTTTGAATGGTTGTTAGAGATCATATGCTGACACCATATACCTAATTTCAACCGGATCGGATGAAATTTGCTTCTTGTAGAGGCTCGGCAAGCCAAATCGGGGGATCGGTTTATATGGGGGCTATATATAATTATGGACCGATGTGGACCAATTTTTGCATGGTTGTTAGAGACCATATACTAACACCATGTACAAAATTTCAGCCGGATCGGATGAAATTTGCGTCTCTTAGAGGATCGGCAAGCCAAACTTGGGGGTCCGTTTATATGGGGGCTATACGTAAAAGTGGACCTAAAGGGTGATACGGTCAAAATTTGGTCAAGGGAAAACGCGTGTAAATCGGTGAAATCGTTTATTTAGAAAATCAAATTAATTTTTTTTTCAAGTTCAATTAGTATAAAATTCAGGAAAAATATTCAGTTAGGCTTTCGCTTTTCCAAATCCGAATTGCCGGGCCTCACGCTTGACACCTGCCATCAGATTTTGTACAGCCACTTTGTCCACCTTCTTCGCCGCAGAAAGCCAGTTTGCCTTGAACTGCTGCTCGTCCTTAGCAGTTTGTTTGGTCTTCTTTAGGTTCCGCTTGACAATAGCCCAGTATTTCTCAATTGGGCGGAGCTCTGGCGTGTTGGGAGGGTTCTTGTCCTTGGGAACCACCTGCACGTTGTTGGCGGCGTACCACTCCATGGCCTTTTTACCGTAATGGCAAGATGCCAAATCCGGCCAAAACAGTATGGAACAACCGTGTTTCTTCAGGAAAGGCAGCAGACGTTAATTCAAACACTCTTTCACGTAAATTTCTTGGTTGACAGTCCCGGAAGCTATGAAAATGCTGCTTTTCAAGCCACAGGTACAGATGGCTTGCCAAACCAGATATTTCTTTGCGAACTTTGACAGTTTTATGTGCTTGAAAATATCTGCTACCTTTCCCCTTCCTATTGCCGTATAAAACTCCTGTCCCGGAAGCTGCTTGTAGTCGGCTTTGACGTAGGTTTCGTCGTCCATTACCACGCAGTCAAACTTCGTCAGCATCGTCGTGTACAGCCTCCGGGAGCGCGCATTGGCCGTCGTATTTTGTTTATCATCGCGATTTGGAGTCACTACCTTCTTGTAAGTCGATAGTCCGGCTCGTTTTTTGGCTCGATGCACGGTTGTAGACGATACACCCAGCTTATTTGCGGCATCTCGGAGAGAGAGGTTAGGATTTCGCTTGAAACTACCGGCAACTCTCTTTGTCGTCGCAGCGGCTTCCGGATTTCGATTTCCCCCCGATCCAGACTTCCTGGCTGTCGACAAACGTTCCCCAAACACTTTAATTACATTTGTAACGGTTGATTTGGCAACTTTTCGCGATTTTGCCAGCTTTGCGTGCGAGTAGCTCGGATTTTCGCGATGCGCGAGCAAAATTTTGATACGCTGCTCTTCTTGCTTGGACGGCATTTTGACAACTGAAGAGTGAATTCCAAAATCAAAATAGGAGCAACATTCTACATACACACACCTTCAAAATGAGGGGTGTTCAGGTTTTTTAAATGCAAAATTGAAAGAAATACGTCAAGTTTATATTGACCAAATTTTGACCGTATCACCCTTTATATGACCCATTTGCAATACCGTCCGACCTACATCAATAACAACTACTTGTGCCAAGTTTGAAGTCGATAGCTTGTTTCGTTCGGAAGTTAGCGTGATTTCAACAGACGGACGGACATGCTCAGATCGACTCAGAATTTCACCACGACCCAGAATATATATACTTTATGGGGTCTTAGAGCAATATGTTACAAACGGAATGACAAAGTTAATATACCCCCATCCTATGGTGGAGGGTATAAAAATATCGTGGAAGTGAGGAAGATGTGAGGGAATATGCAATTAGGCAGAAATAATTTTTTTGAGCACAATCTTCTTTGGGAGAAAATTATTCCAAGCATATAATATTTTTGGGCTCAAAATGCTTCCAAACATATAATATGTTCATAAAACAAACATAATAATGGTTCGGCAATATCCAATAATATATGTGATCCCTGCAAAATACGGTAAGGGACAAAATTGTTCACGACATTATAGAGAAAACATTAATGTAAACAAGTATATGCGGCCGTAAGTTCGGCCAGGCCGAAGCTTATGTACCCTCCATCATGGATTGCGTAGAAACTTCCTCTAAACACTGCCATCCAGAATCTTAAGTAATTAAGTTGCGGTAACGCTTGCCGATGGCAAGGTATCTTAAAACCTCCTAACACCATCTTCTAAATTGATGTAAGTCCATATGTGGTATATATTAAATCAAAAAGATCGATCCAATACGTATATAATTCAGTTTGACAAAGTAGACATAAAATTTTGACAAAATTTTCTACAGAAATAAAATTTTCACAATATTTTCTATAGAAATAAAATCTTGGTAGATTATTTTTGGCTCGAGTGGCAACCATGATTATGAACCGAATAAAATTTGAACAAAATCTTCTATAGAAATAAAATTTTGACAAAATTTTCTATAGAAATAAAATTTTGACAATGATGAAAATTTTATTATGAACCGAATAAAATTTTAACAAAACTTTCTCTAGAAATAAAATTTTGACAAAATTTTCTCTAGAAATAAAATTTTGGTAGATTATTTTTGGCTCTAGTGGCAACCATGATTATGAACCGATATGGACCAATTTTTGTGTGATTGGACCAATTTTGGTATGGTTGTTAGCGACCATATACTAACACCACGTTCCTAATTTGAACCGGATCGGATGAATTTTGCTCCTCCAAGAGGCTCCGGATGTCAAATCTGGAGTACGTTTTATATGGGGTCTATATATAATTATGGACCGATATGGACCAATTCTGCCACGGTTGTTAAAGATCATATACTAACACCATGTTCAAAATTACAACCGGATTGGATGAAATTTGCTTCTCTTGGAGACTTCGCAAGCCAAATCTGGGGATCGGTTTATATGGGGCTATATATAATTATGAACCGATGTGGACCAATATTTGCATGGTTGTTAGAGACCATATACCAATATCATGTACCAAATTTCAGGCGGATCGGATGAAATTTGCTTCTCTTTGAGGCTCCGCAACCCAAATCTGGGGATCGGTTTATATGGGCGCTATATATAATTATGGACCGATGTGAACCAATTTTTGCACGGTTGTTAGAGACCATATACCAATACCATGTACCAAATTTCAGCCGGATCGGATGTAATTTGCTTCTCTTTGAGGCTTCGCAAGCCAAATCTGGAGATCGGTTTATATGGGGTCTATATATAATTATGGACTGATGTGGACCAATTTTTGCATGGTTGTTAGAGACCATATTCCAACATCATGTACCAAATTTCAGCCGGATCGGGTGAAATTTGCTTCTCTTTGAGGCTCCGCAAGCCAAATCTGGGGATCGGTTTATGTGGGGGCTATATATAATTATGGACCGATGTGGACCAATTTTTGCATGGTTGTTAGAGACCATATACCAACATCATGTACCAAATTTCAGCCGGATCGGATGAAATTTGCTTCTTTTAGAGGCTCCACAAGCCAAATCTGGGGATCGGTTTATATGGGGGCTATATATAATTAAGGACCGATATGGACCAATTTTTGCACGGTTGTTAGAGACCATATACCAACACCATGTACCAAATTTCAGCCGGATCGGATGAAATTTGCTTCTCTTTTAGGCTCCGCAAGCCAAATCTGGGGATCGGTTTATATGGGGGCTATATATAATTATGAACCGATGTGGACCAATTTTTGCATGGTTGTTAGAGACCATATACCAACACCATATACTAAATTTCAGCCGGATCGGATGAAATATGCTTCTGTTAGAGGCTCCACAAGCCAAATCTGAGGGTCCCTTTATATGGGGGCTATACGTAAAAGTGGACCGATATGGCCCATTTTCAATACCATGCGACCTACATCGATAACAACTACTTGTGCCAAGTTTCAAGTCGATAGCTTGTTTCGTTCGGAAGTTAGCGTGATTTCAACAGACGGACGGACGGACATGCTTAGATCGACTCAGAATTTCACCACGACCCAGAATATATATACTTTATGGGGTCTTAGAGCAATATTTCGATGTGTTACAAACGGAATGACAAAGTTAATATACCCCCATCCTATGATGGAGGGTATAAAAATATACATCAAAGGTAGAGGCTTGGCAACTCTAATACTTTGTCGATGGTCAAGGGACTAGTTAGTGATAATATGGCATCTTTCGTTTCGATTTACTCTTCTTCTAGTTTTATATTCATGTAACGGCAAATCCACATATGTGAACAATATTGACCCTGTGTTAATATTCTCTAACAATTTCAATGAACTTAAATTGTTGTTTGTGGATTTGATTAAGAATGTAAGTAAAATAATTATTAGACGATATTTTCTTACAGATTTTTCATCAATGTTTTGGATTTCTTATCTATTTATTTTTGCGATGGGAAAAGCCAAGGGAACTTTTTTGAGAGATCGCTAAAAAATATAACATATAATATAATTAGTATAAATAAAATAAAAAATTAGAATAATTTGGAAATTATTGGTAATCCAGCAGGTCGCCCAAAAAAACTCTCGCCGGCTGATAGACGCGAAGCTAAACTATTGATAGTTACCGGTGCAGTAAATACAGCTGTTGAGGTCAAGCAAATATTAAATGAGGAACATAACTTAAACGTGAGTACAAAAACTGTTCGTAGAAGCTTGAGAGCCAGTGCATTAGTGGCCAGGGCAAAGCCAAAAAAAAAACGCTTGAAAACTTCACAATAGATTGGATGCGGGTAACTTGGTCAGATGAGACAAAAATCAATCGAATTGGCTCTGATGGACGGCAGTGGGCATGGGTGAACATTAATGGCTTGAGGCTGTTTTCGTGGAAACCAACTTGGAGTACTTCGCCGAAGAAGAGGTAAAATGAAGACTCATGTCTTCCAAGACTGGACATATTTGGCTTGGAACCAGGACAAAACGACACCTTTATGCAGGAGGTCACACAAAATACTGATAGAAATCAAACACGACTTTTCCACTAGGGGCATAATTGTATTTTTGTATTTTTGTATTCAGTAAGAGGAATGTATTTAAAATAATTAAAAAAGTTAACATTAAAATGAATAAAATAAAAAGTTTTGTTACATTTTCTTAAAAACTTGTATTTCATGAACAATTTTGTCCCTTACTGTATGTTTGGAACATATGTTAGAGAAGCAATTTTTTTTGAGGGCGCATGCATCAAAACGTCTATTCAAATGTTTGTGATATGAACCTAATATGACATTCTAACTACTTCCTGAGATTTTCTTGATTATTATGTACACTGTTAGAAAAATATGTTTTTCATATGTTCCGATATAAATAAAATGTGTTTCGGGCACAATTTTAAAACACAATATATTTAAGTGCAAACATGTAATGTTCCTAAACGAACACTAAATGTTTGGGACATCTATGTTAATATGTTAGAATATATTATGTTTGTGGCATGAATGTTTCATAAAAATCATACATATGTTGTGATATTTTATTCAATGCGACAGAGAGAGTATAGAGAAAGAAATAGAGATGGAAACCGGGAGAGTTGACGAAAGATATCAACATAACAGCGAAAGAATCAAAAGAGAACAATTTCTGTGAAACCGCTTGTATGTTGTTTCGGAAAATTGTTTTATGATTCGAATAAAGAGAATAGACATTCGGAACCAAGAGAATAGACATTTGAAAAACAAACAGCATATGTTTTCGCCTTAAGAGCACCATTTTATGTATGTGTGGACATGTGTTTTGTTTATCATTTTGGCATTATGGGCACAATTTTTTTCTTGGTTCATTAAAAGAAATCAGGGGTCTTCATAAAAATAACGAAAGGGCACTATACTCTTTTTAGAGTTGGGACAGTAAAATGAAATAAGGAGGAAATAGTGAAAAATTACACAGTAAAATGTATAAAAACAAAGTTTAGTTCCTCTTTATTAATAAGTAGTCCATGAGGAGTTGACGGACACCTTCAAATATAAAAGCGGGCATTAAATTCGAGTTTTGCAGCTAAAACAATTTAAAAAGTTTATTTTCTTTAAAATTAATTATTAAAGAAAAATAAAAGGCATTTTAGAGCGACGGTGTTAAATGCTAGTAAAAAACTGTTCACGCCTAACTAAATTTATGTTTATATTATAAAATTATTTATGTATGTTTATACTCGACTCCACGTTCTTCTTTTGTTAGAGTTTTTGAATTCCTTCCAAATTTTAAAGTTTTGTACCAAAAACAGTTTTTTGTTACAAAATTGTTATTTTTGCAATAAAAAAATAATATTTTATCCAAAAATCAGTCAATTTCGTTTATATCAAGCACTGTTACTGACTATAAATCTTTAATAACCCACATTTCGAAGTTTCATCATAAAAATGTAATATAGTATAAATATAAATGTGTAAATTATAAATAAAAAAAGTGTTCGGTCGGAGCAGGGATTGAACCCACGACCCTTTGCATGCAAGGCAGACATGCTAACCACTGCTCCACGTGGCAAACAAATGTATGTTTCTGTTAAATAATGTTATGTTTGCATGGGCTCGTGGGCGCTGCAAACTATGCTATATAAAAGTAATTTATAACGATAATTATCTCCTGGTGATTATAACAGCTACGTAATCCAGTGGATAGTGTGTTGGCTTACAAACTGTATGGTGCTCGGTTCGATTCTCCGTGCAGGCGAAAGGTAAAATTTAAAAAATTTATAAAAGTGAATAATTTCTTCAACATTATTTGTATTACAGAGAAAGGTGCCAAGAACTAAAATATTTCGAGGATGTGAAAATTACGAGTATGTTAGGCAATGAGCACAATCGTCTTTGGGAAAAATTCTTCCAAGCATATAATATTTTTGGGCTCAAAATGCTTCCAAACATATAATATGTTCACATAAAACAAACATATTAATGTTTCGGCAGTATCCAATAATATATGTGCTTGCTGCAAAATATGTTTGGAACATATGGTAAAGAAGCGATTTTTTTTTTTTGAGGGTGTATGCAAAAATAAAGAACGCTGGTTAAAATCTCACCAGCGACAATTAGTTTTATTAAATATTTTTTTTTTTAAATGTATGTATAAATATATGTATGTATAAATATATGTATGTATAAATATATTTTTATTATTAAAAATCAACAAAAAATTAAAAATGATCGTAATTTGCAAAACTTTTTCAAAAGAACTTCAATGGAAGTGGAAGAGACAAACGACACAGGTTCAAATCCCAGCGGGGATGAATTTTTTATTTTTTTTTTTACTTTTTTTTATTGATTTTCTATTCTTTTTGCGAATAATGTCCAATAATGATTTTTAATAACTAAGTACAACTGATACTTATCCATCAATTAATATTCATTAAGATTCTGAAACGAAATTCTTAGTCCCCGTAAAAAAAAATTTTAAATATACATTAATTTGAAGCAATGAAAGAATCTCATATTGTATACAACTTGATTGACAACAGCCGATCAGCTAACAGTGATGGAAATGGTATGCACAAAAAACGGCTGAACACCTCTAAATGCCTCGTAAGGCGCACGGTGTATTCCCATTTGTAAAAAAATGGCTCAAATTTTACATTTTGCTTGTGTGCGACAAAAATCCCACATTCGGAAAATTTGCACAAAAAGTCGAATGACGCTAGCTAAAGCTATGTAACCTGTTACAGGCACAGTTAAGTTGTAATCAACAGCACGAGTCCTCTCGAACCCCGCTACAAGGGGTCGCAGTCACCGACGTGACGTGTTTACCGTTTACCTTGTAATCAGAATCTATACTGATATTAGGTGAGGTATAGTGCCCACCCGTTATTTATCCGTTATGATAACACAGTGGCGGACTTATCTCTGAGTGCTGCCCAATTCTATGTTTAGCTCATAACAAAGGACCTCTTTTTATCACCTTACAGTGGAACCACTAATGCGCTGTTCATACTATAAGTTAATCTGGACGAAATGTCAGAGTTTGTAAACAAACTTCCAGCGTGGAAACGCTTAGAATTAACATTAACAAGCTGCAGTATCGTTTATGTCCTCGAACATAACTTATAGTGTGGTCAATATGTGGGATATGTCTCCAATAGTTGGACACGATACGGATAAACTTATATGAGCGGCACATTAGAGAAGTTTCGAAACACTCTGAAAATCTTTTTGGTGTTCGGTCGAAACTGGGATTGAACCCATGACCCTTTGTACAAGGACGAAAAAGACTGTTTTTATGTTTGGGTGTAAAAATTATATGTTTGGAGCTCAATTTTTTTACACAATATTTTCAAGTGCAAACATATAATGTTCATAAACTAGCATAACATGTTTTGGACATATATGTTAATATGTTAGAGCAGATTATGTTTGGGACATAAAATTTTTGTAAATATAATATGCTTGGATGCAAACATATATTAATTTAGAAATAGCCCATAAGCATACAAACTCATAAGGAAAATTTCAGATTCTATTGAAAATAAGTGAAACATATAATGTTCATAAACTAGCATAACATGTTTTGGACATATATGTTAATATGTTAGAGCATATTATGTTTAGGACATAAAATTTTTGTAAATATAATATACTTGGATGCAAACATATATTAATTTAGAAATAGCCCATAAGCATACAAACTCATAAGGAAAATTTCAGATGCTATTGAAAATGATGTCGTAAGAATCACTAAAGAAGGGTTGTCATCGCGAAATATAGCACAGAAATTAAATATTAGCCAGCCGTCCAAAAACGTCGTAACATTGTTCCTGCGCCTAACCTGGAAGGACGCCCAAGCTTACTAAAAAAACTCAGATGCTCGTCTTATGGTAAGAGAACTAAAAAGCAAAGACTCAAGAACACCAAAACCATAGACAATAGAATATACATAGACAATAGAGTATACAAAAATTAATTTTCTGACATTTCGTTTTGAATTTTTCGTAAAGAGTCAGTCCCAAACATTAATTTTCGTGCATTTGCTTTTGTGTTGTTCGTAAAGAGCAATGCTGTTCAAAATGAAATTTCGTATTTTCGCGGTTTTGGTCAAAATTTTTTGTTCAAATATGAACTTTTAATATATTAATTTATTTATAAATCCTCTGGTGCATTATAAACGTTCTAATTTTGTGTAAAATTGGCAAACTACAAAAAGGAAAACGAAAGAGAATGTAAGTGTGCTCTTATTTTTCTCGTTTATTCTTATTGAAATATTAAAGTTAACGTAAAATTCTAAATTCACCACTAATATTCAGGTTAAAGTAAATACACAGTTTATGTAAAGTATAACCATATGTTTTTGACAGTTGGTTTTTACATTTTTGTTATCTCTTTTAAAAGTCTTCCCTTCCGTTGTAAGATCCTTTACTGTAAAGAAGCATTTTTAATAAAGCTACATATTTGAATTCATATTTATATTAAACAACGAAGTGTTTAATATAAATATGGGCCCAGACCCGCAATAGAACATTTTATCCACTAAAGTAACAGAATATTTTTTATATCCATGTCCACAGAAGCAAAAATCTCAGTTGCTAAAATTAATAGTGAAAACTATTTCACATGGAAATTTAAAATGGAAATGCTTCTAATAAGTACACCGAATCCAGCAACAGAACAGAATGAGTGGTTGCGGAAGAATAATATTGCAAGGGCGACCATTTCATTATCAGTGGAGGATGATCAACTTCATCTCATTAGGAAATGTGAAACAGCGGCAAGTATGTGGCAGAATCTACAGAACTACTTCGAAAGGAAATGTTTAAGCAATAAGGTGTGTGCGATGCGGCAGATTTGCAGTCATCGTCTAGAGGAAAATGGCGATTAAAGCACACATCGGGGAAATGCGAGATTTGTTTTTAAAATTGCAGAATTTAGGTGAGAGGTCTTTCATGCTACTCAGCAATCTCCCACCTAGTTATAATTTGATAACTGCTTTGGAATCACGTGATGAAAATGAGTTAACAATATCGTACGCAGAGTCAAAATAAATAGAAGAGTACAACAGACGAAAGGGATAGATTCTTATGACGTACAAAAGGCTATGGTTACAGCAAGTAAAAAGTCTAGATTTGAATGCTTCTTTTGCCATAAAAGAGGTCACTTAAAGAAGAATTGCACTAAGTATCAAAAATAGAAAAAAAAAATCACCCACACAAAACAAATACAGCAAATGCCAATTTTTGTCTAGTTGCTACCGATAACACCGATAAATGGATAATCTACTCAGGAGCTTCTTGTCATATTTGCAATGAAGAGAGAAAGACTGTGAAGTTAATTTTCAGAAAGACAGTTGTATTGTAAAGAAAGACGGTAATGTTGTGATGTTAGCTAAATCAGACTCACGTTTATACGTATACAAATACCAAGAAAGAGTAAACTCGATTGAAATTTGCGATAAAAAGTGCATACCCTACTGACACAAAATTCTTGGACACCGTAGCATTTATGCTATTAAATTCATGGCTTCCAAAAATGTTATTCAAGATTTTAACATTCAAAACTGCAACAATCAGATACTATAAAATATACTTGTTAAACCACAAATCTGAAGTTAAAGACAAACTAAAAAATTTCGTTTTTCAAGTCAAAACCGAGTTTGGCATAACACCAAAAATATTTCGTTCAGATAGAGGTAAAGAGTATAACATATGAACAAAGAAATTGAATCTGAAGGTATTTAAGCACAATATACTGCATGCTACAGTCCCGAGCAAAATGGTGTTGCCGAGCGGAAAATCGCTCACTGATTGAAATGACCAGGTGTATGATCGCAGAGGCAAAGTTACCAAACAAGCTTTGGGGAGAGGCGGTTTTTACTGCAAATTACTTACAAAACAGAATCATCACTAGAGCTACATCAGCCTGATACATCGGGCTGCCACATAACCTAACCTAACATCAACAACACCTTTTGAAAAGCTCTTGGTAAAGTCCCATCATTAAATCGTTTGCGGATATTTGGTGAATCAGGATTGTCCATATTCCTAAAATAAAAAGGACAAAATTATCCGAAAAATCAATCAAATTAATTTTTGTTGGGTATGACCTACAAAAGCCTACAGAATGATGGACAGTAACTGTAAAATACACATTTCATGGGATGTGTGCTTTACTGGAAAGATTGAAGGAGTTTTTAAGGAAGAAACTGTGGAAAAAAGAAATGAAATAAACTTTGATATCACCACAAAACCTAAAGAAATTGAAAATAACAAGAATACAGATGCAGAAAGCGAAATACAAAAAATTGGGGATACGGCTAAAGAGAATGATGTTGACCTTGATCAAGTGAGGGTGATGAAGAATTTGAAAATAATCAAAGCGGTTTAAGAAGGTCTCAAAGACAAAATGCCTTTATTTTCCTGAAAGATATTTACAGTCTGCATATGAAAATGTTCCAAAAAATTTTAAGGAAGCAACAACATGCAAAGAAAAGATTAATTGGACAAAGGCAATGGACAAGGAAATCGATTCGATGGAACGGAATGGTACATGGATTTTAGTTGACCGACCCAGAGATAAAGCAATGTCAGTATTATTGCTGTTGGGAATTATTGTGTTTATGATTATAGGGTTACCCCCTAACATCTCCCTCTTTGGATTTGACGCGGAGATCGCGATATTGGTTCTACTGGCTGTCTTCCTGATACTATACGTTGAGGAGCCCAGTTTGGTGAAGATGGTGGTGTAGTAAAGTCTTCATTCTGATGAGTAGGTGTAATCTTGAATTCATCTAGTAGAAAGTCTAGAGGTAATCTTGTCGATGAAGCTTCATCGCATGAAATATCTGCGGTTCTTGTTCGAAGTTGGTCGGCGTGTGCTCTGAGGATTATCTTTTTGATTCCTAGGTCGATAAGTGTATTATAGATTACTTTGCCAATCCTTTCTATGATTTCTCCAGGAACCCAGTAGCTCGTGTTGCCTTTGAAGTTTTTGGCGCAGACTAGATCGCCGTGGTAGAAAGATCTATGTCGTGTACCATGTTTCGTGTTATATTGCTCCTCCATTTCTTTGTTAAATTTTGGTTCATTTGGTGTTGGTCTTATAATGGTGTCAAAGACAGTTCTCATTTTTCTGCCAATAAAATATTCCGCTGGAGTTCTGGAATTCAAAGTATTGGGGTTTGGAGTGGAACGATATACTTCCAAGAATGTTTGAAGTGCTGCGGTGGTATTCTCTTCCCTTCCATCTTTTTTAATGCTCACTTGAGCGTGTCGACGAATCGTTCAGCTTGCCCGTTGGAGCTTGGGTGGAATCGCACTGTTCTTGTGTATAAGATCTCTCTTTCCTTGCACCATGTTTGAAATTGTTCAGAACAAAATTGAGTGCCATTGTCTGAGACGATTTGTTCTGGGTTACCAAACAAAGCGCAATACTCGGTGAGTAGTTTTATTGTTACGATGGTAGTCATTGTTTGTGTCTCATATATTACTGGATATTTTGAGTATGAATCAATAATGAACAATATTTGCTCTTTACAATTTTGGCACTTACGAACATATTCCTCAATCTGTCTGTCGATGTTTGGCCAGCACACGTAGCTCCGTGCTATCGATTTGCTCCTTTCAGCACACAGGTGTCCTCGGTGCAGTTGTTTGAGTCGTAGTAGACTCGTGTGTTGAACATAAGACATCCGTCTACCATTGAGAGTGATTCCTTACGATTGAAGAAAGGAAGAACGTCAGCGTTTATTGCCTTACTGCTTTCGGGCCAACCCTTTTGCATATATTCCATGACTTGTTGCAAAACGTTGTCTTTTTTGGTAGTATTGGCTATCATTTCATGTGATATTGTAAGAGTCGACATGCTCTCGTTCAAGTCATGTTGTATATCCTTCTCGAATGATATTGAAGCGACAATGTAATCGTCAGATGGTTTCTCGTGATCCGAGATCAGCCTTGAAAGAACATCTGCGTGACCAAAATCCTTGGTGTTGGTATATGTAATTTCAAAATCATACGCGAGCAGAATTAGTGCCCAACGTTGTAGTCGGTTTGCGGTGTATACAGGGATTCACTTCTTGGAACCAAATATATTTAGTAAGGGCTTTTTTTTTTTCTTTTATTATTTTCATCTATGGATTAAACCCTTACAGACTAACAGTAATATATTACATTATATACATATTGTTTGTTAATATATCAAGTATTTAATAATAATGTTATCTTTTTCTTTACATTGTATTTCTCTTCTGACAAATCAAGATAATAATAAAATTTATTGAATTCTTTACAAAGACGGCGAATTGGATCGTTGTTTTCAAAGTTCGTTCGAAAGTATTCAATGTGGAGCAGTTCAAAGTTGCGGGTAGGTCTAAAGGGTACATTGAATGATATGCTGTTAATAAGGAAGTCAGATTTAAATCTTCCGTTAATTAAATCAACCATAAAACAGATATTCAGCATGGTACGTCTACTTTTCAGTGTAGGTAATTTGATGAGCGATAGTCTTTCTTTGTAAGACGGCAAGGTTTGAGGTGTCCAGTTATTCCGACGTAAACAAAACAGTAAAAATTGTTTCTGAACAGATTCAATACGATTGCAATGAATTTGGTACTGTGGGTCCCAAATTACAGATCCATATTCCAGGATAGGACGCACAAGTGAAGTATATAAGTTTCTTGTAACAAATGGGTCAGAAAATTCCTTACTCCAGCGCTTGACAAATCCAAATGATCCATAGGCCTTATTTACAGTCATAGAAATGTGAGATCTAAAATTTAGCCTACGATCCAAAAGTATTCCAAGATCTTTAAAGGATTCAACAGTTTCAAGCGTTGTGCCATTCAAGTTATAATTCGTGTCGATATAATTTAATCTATAAAAAGAGATATGCTTGCATTTCCTTATGTTCAGTTCCATCATATTTGATGAGCACCATCTATACATGCTATTCAGATCAGATTGGAGTAAGGATTGGTCATCACTATTCCGAATAACCTTTATAATTTTAACATCGTCAGCATACATGAGAGTGTAACCATATTTAATGGCTGATGGAAGGTCATTTATAAATAGGCAGAACAATAGAGGGCCAAGATCATCAAGTCTCCTCTCTTCTATCGCCTAAACAACACGGCTTCCGTAAATCTTGTTCGACCATAACAAATATCTTGGAATTGACTACAATGGTCCTCTATTGTTCTGCCTATTTATAAATGACCTTCCATCAGCCATTAAATATGGTTACACTCTCATGTATGCTGACGATGTTAAAATTATAAAGGTTATTCGGAATAGTGATGACCAATCCTTACTCCAATCTGATCTGAATAGCATGTATAGATGGTGCTCATCAAATATGATGGAACTGAACATAAGGAAATGCAAGCATATCTCTTTTTATAGATTAAATTATATCGACACGAATTATAACTTGAATGGCACAACGCTTGAAACTGTTGAATCCTTTAAAGATCTTGGAATACTTTTGGATCGCATGCTAAATTTTAGATCTCACATTTCTATGACTGTAAATAAGGCCTATGGATCATTTGGATTTGTCAAGCGCTGGAGTAAGGAATTTTCTGACCCATTTGTTACAAGAAACTTATATACTTCACTTGTGCGTCCTATCCTGGAATATGGATCTGTAATTTGGGACCCACAGTACCAAATTCATTGCAATCGTATTGAATCTGTTCAGAAACAATTTTTACTGTTTTGTTTACGTCGGAATAACTGGACACCTCAAACCTTGCCGTCTTACAAAGAAAGACTATCGCTCATCAAATTACCTACACTGAAAAGTAGACGTACCATGCTGAATATCTGTTTTATGGTTGATTTAATTAACGGAAGATTTAAATCTGACTTCCTTATTAACAGCATATCATTCAATGTACCCTTTTGACCTACCCGCAACTTTGAACTGCTCCACATTGAATACTTTCGAACGAACTTTGAAAACAACGATCCACTTCGCCGTCTTTGTAAAGAATTCAATAAATTTTATTATTATCTTGATTTGTCAGAAGAGAAATACAATGTAAAGAAAAAGATAACATTATTATTAAATACTTGATATATTAACAAACAATATGTATATAATGTAATATATTACTGTTAGTCTGTAAGGGTTTAATCCATAGATGAAAATAATAAAAGAAAAAAAAAAAAAAAAAAAAAAGATGACTGCCTTGTGGAACACCAGAAGGCACATGTATTGATTTTGAAATAATGTTATCAAATACTACAAATTGTGTACGATTCTTTAGATAACTTTCAAACCAGGATACCATTAATTCACTGAAGCCCATGCGATGCAGTTTGTACAGTAAAAGTGAATGGTTTACTGTGTCAAACGCCTTACTAAAATCAGTATAAATGACATTAGTCTGTAAACGATCTCTAAAGCCTTCATTAACCATTGTAGTCAATTCCAAGATATTTGTTATGGTCGAACAAGATTTACGGAAGCCGTGTTGTTTAGGCGATAGAAGAGAGGAGACTTGATGATTCAAACTATCAGAAATAATTTTCTCCAACAGTTTTGGAATAGCACTTAATTTAGCAATGCCTCTATAATTCGTAATATCTGTCTTGCTTCCATTTTTAAATAGCGGAATGATAAATGAATTCTTCCACAACGTAGGAAAGTGACCTGTGCGCAAAGATTCATTAAACAGAAATGAAAGAGCAGTCGAAAGAGAATGAGCACAATATTTGAGGATGTTACTGGGAATCCCATCAGGGCCCGGCCGATATGAACATTTTATCTTTTCCATATAACTCATCACAATATCAGGAGAAATAAATGGAGTAGTGAATGTCGAATATTCCTGTATCTTATATGGGTACGAATCAGACTGCTTGAAATCCTTATGGCAGTAAGTTGTTGCAAAGAACTTTGAAAACAAATTACATATAGATTCATTATCATCCCCTTCAACAGCACCATAGTGAAGGGTTCTTGGATACACATTTGATTGACGTTTAGAATTAACAAATCTGTAAAGTGACTTTGGATTAAGCTTCAGTTCATTTTTAATTTTCGATAAATAATTGTTATAGGATTGTTTATTCCACAGGTTGTATTCTGAACGAGCAATTGAGTAGTTTGCATAGTCAGTCACAGATCCAGATTTTTTATACTTTTTATAAAGTTTATTCTTTCTATTCTTCAAGTTACGTAATTTACTGTCATTCCAAGGTGGACCAGTGTGAGAAGTTATTCGAATTAATGGAACAGATTGGGCTATGAATGAATTCAAAGTTTCATAAAATGTATTTATTGATTCATCAAGATTTCTCGCTGGTAAGATTTTATTCCAATCCACATTTAATAGTAATGAGTTCAGTTTTTCATAATCAGTTCTATTAAAAGAGAATATTTTATCAGTTTTCAATACGAGTTTATTTCGCATAGATCTCGAAACAGACATATTTATATCCATACAGACAGTGGGATGATGAACATCTTCAGGATTTACAACGGCATTGACGCGTGATAAAAACACATCTTTTAGTTCATTTGTAAAAAATAAATCAAGTAATTTATTATTCGAATTTTGTATGTTGCTAATTTGAAAAAGACCATCTTTTAACAAGTTTTCAACAAATTCAGATTGATATCCATTTCTTAGCATTGGTACGGAGTAATTCATTTCCTCACAATATTTCCATGTAATAGATGGAATGTTAAAATCACCAGACAAAACAATCAAATCAGAGGATCTCGCAGTAGATAGGACCGATTGGATAGCAGTCAAATGAGCATTATAAACATCGTTACAAGAACCTGGAGGAATATAGGAGCAAGTCACAAACAATTAATTATGGCCGCACCTTATTTTCACTCCTATATATTCAATTTGAAGTTCATTTGGAATATCAATTTTTGATGAAGCAAATTTCGAAGAAACAGCAATTAGGACGCCGCCACCAGATTTCTTCAAACCAGTTGTGCGGTCACATCTATAAATTTGGTACTTGTCGCATAAGATTTCAGTATTTAAGATATTACTTTGAAGCCAGGTTTCAGTAAATATAATCAAATCATAATCAAAGCCAAAGCTATCCGTATATAGGTTGCATAATTTTGTGTTAAGTCCCCTAACATTTGTGTTAAGTCCCCTATCAGACACACAGAAAAAAAAGTGTCTTGTAAATTTAAGGACCATTTTGACTTCCACATAGTTCAACAAATTTACTGTAATATAGTTCATTTTTCGTAACCACAACGAAAATTAACTTAGCTAAAGCAAAACTTATAAAAATTCAGTAAATGTTTTTTAGTTCACTAACTACGAAATGGGAAGGATTTTTCCTTAAATAAATTTCCAACAGAGTAGTTAATGCATCGTTGATTCTATTATAAAAATACATGGGCAATATAAAAATCTTACTACGAAATGTGGACAATTTACTAAGAAAAAATTTTGTATGGAAAAAAATTTTTGTAGTAAAAATTAACTTAACGACATTACCGATTCGTACGATGGCTACCTACAGATTATTTCCCTTTTTATTATATGTTGGAGTGTTTTTACTCACATTGAAAATTTTAGATAAAGTAGATTTGGTATATATTTTACCTTAACTTATAGATAGAATTCCAACTAATCAATAAACGTGCTACTGGAAAATGTGAGTGCATCATGCGAGGGAGTTTTTAGAGACATTTTGTGTATATCTCGTATGATTGTTTGTGTTTGTTATTGCGTCATTTATGCTGTTGTTGGTTGTTTTGATTCTAGAGACAATGGAATGTTTCTTGTGTGTTGTTGGTATCTTTTGTGGTGAGAGTTGTTTTTTTGCAATAGCAAGATCAGAAAGGGATCGTGTGTGTGTGTGGAGTTGTTTTTCTTTACGGCAGGTATGTATCCCTTATGACTATTTGTGTCTTTGAGTTTTATTGTTCCATTCAGTTATGTTGATGCATTTATGAAGTGCACACGTGGATTTAATTTTGCAAAATTGTACGTGCGGTATTGGTGTTTATTAATGAAAATACATTTATTTCGAAACATTTGAGAAACTGAGAAGTGAATGATGTGATGTTAGAGGAATCAAAAACGCTTTTTATTGATAAAAAACAAATAACAGATTAAGGAACTGTATATTTCTGTTAATATGTTAGTTTAAAATTAGAGCGGATTTTAAATTGATTTACATAAAAAATATACAACATCAGTGGTAATAGGATGATTTATATTTATTCTACATCTGGATCACAGGTTGAGAAGCAACCATTTTTTTGAATCTATATTTTTTATGTTACAGCAATTCCTACAGGTGAGTACTAAGTTCGAGTTTAGCCGCTAAAATTAAAAATAAATCACTAAGCAAAGTATAAAATTATACGTCTTCGATACAAATTTAAATATAACTTGATGGAGAATAGCCCAAATCAAGTTTTTTATAAAGATTATTTTTTATAATGGATTATTAAAGAAAACTTATCATGGAAATTGTAATTTTAGCCGCTAAACTCGAACTTAATATCCATCTTAAATACTAAATGCTATACTGACAAGTGGAAATTATGTCTAATTTTATAATATTTTTTATTTCAAATATATTCTGAGAATAATTTCCATAACGTCCCATTTGTCCATGGATATGATTCCAATAGTGTACCTACTGGATGGATTTTTCAATGTGGTAAGTTATTCTATAAACGGTATTTTGTCCGTTTTTAATAAAACCAAAATTTCAATTTATTAAAAATTATTTTTTTCACTTGCAGGTAGACAGGTCTCGTAATGGTAATTTTTTGAATGTTCTTACTGTTTAATACTAATTAAGCTGATATCCTTAGTGGCTCTAGGAAATACTCATGAAAACCGTAAGTTAAAGTTCAATATGAACGATAGAATTAATTAATTAATAATATTTTTCTTATATTTTGTATAAATTTGCAAATTCAGATGCTTATAAGCCAGATCCGCCCAACAAAAGTTAGCCAAAATCGATGAAATTAGACAATTCAATTGAATATAGCAACTTATGCCACATATATCTTTCATATGGATAGAAAACATGGAAATTTAAATTAATTAGTTTAGTCCTAATAACATAGAATGTTACTCTTTTGAAGAAGCAATTACTAACTACCGACAAGTAAATGCGTCCAACGTACTAATAAAAATATTTCCTTTATTGTATATCATAAGCCATAGTTTTGTGTAATATAATAATAATTTTTTGAAATAAAATACTGGTGGTTATAGAAAATTGACTTGTTTTGTACGAAAAATTTCTTAGTTGTATACAGGCTTGTTGTACCTTTGATTCCTCAATTTCTCTACTTTTTTGAAAATTATACCGACAAACAGTTTATTTCAAACCAATTTCTTAATACAGGTTTCCCAAAAAATTGTTAATTTTTCCGGATAGCAGGAATATTTTGAATGAGTTTAACTATATTCTTCCCACAGCATAGTAATAATGAACTAAAATACGATGTAATACATGAACTAATTTATAAGAAAATCATGAACTTATCTAGATGAAAAAAATCTTTGGCGCCAAATCATGGTCATTCTTACTATGGGTTAGTTCATTTTTCATAAAAAATAGTAAACTTTTTTTTCGGTGCAGGGTTTTATTCAGTTTTTTGATTGCTCAACGGGACGTGCAGGTAAACGGGTAACTCTATCTCTAAAAACAAATTCATGCACCACAGCTCTGTAAGGCCAAAATTCCGGATTGACCACTGTGTCAAAAATGTCCTCAGGTACGAAAATTTTGAATGACGACTTGTTCCTCCTCTCTACAAATTGCAGTTTAGATACCTTAATGTCTACATTTGCATTCAGTTTTGATTTTATGTAGAAATGAATATCATCCTCAGTTGTTTCTGGAGCAAAACGGGCAGCAAAAATGGTTTTCATTGGGGGTAAGACCCTTAAAGGTTTTGGAGCTGAACCAGCAGGCGATTGATTTGTAGGTGTATTAAAAGGAGAAAAGAATGCATTAGTATCAGTTAACACAGTAGCTGGTGCCACACGGATGAAAAAGACTGTTTTTCATATGTTTGGCTATAAACATTATATGTTTGGAACACAAATTTTTAAACACAATATTTTTGAGTGCAAGCATATAATGTTCATAAACTAGCATAACATGTTTGGGACATATATGTTAATATGTTAGAACATATTATGTTTGGGACATAAAATGTTTGTAAATATAATATACTTGGATGCAAACATATATTAATTTAGAAATAGCCTATAAACATATATGTGTTTAGTAGCTTGGAGCGCTATTTAATAGGGAGCGATATTGAATTAAGTTGGTGGTTGTTGCTTGTTATTACAAAATTAACATTTTATTTTTCCTTGGGCAATTGATCAGCTACTTCTTTGATCCTTACAAACTGTGTGGTCCGCTGTTCGAATACCCGTCCGGCAAAAGGTAAAATTAAAATAAAAAAAATCATACAATTGAATAATTTCTTCTACAATGTTTGTATTACAGAAAAAAGTGCTAAGAACTAAAAAATCTCGTGGAAGTGAGAAAGATGTGGGGGAATATACAATTGGGCAGAAACAAAATTTTGAGCATTCAGGTCGAAAACCTATGTTGTTAGCACCTATATTACCTGTTTATTTTCATAATTCGTTATGATTGTAAATATATAAATAAATAAATAAAATTTTGAGCACAATATTGTTTGGGAGAATTTTTTTTAAGCATATAATATTTTTGGGTGCAAAATGCTTCCAAACATATTATATGTTCACATAATAACATATTGTTTTTTGGAAGACAACATTATTGAATTTGGATGCAAAAATACAAAATGTTTGGAACTTAGACTACCCAAACATATATTGTTTAGACTAATATGCTTTCAAACATATTATATATTGGAAGAGATCAAACATATAAATGTTTGGGCAATACCCAAAAATGTATATGCTTGAAGCAAAATATGTTTGGGAGTATATGTTACAGAAACGATTTTTTGTGAGCGTGCACTACTGTTCCAGTGTTCAGTGAATTCGAATGCGACGGGGTAATAATAATAGGTGGAATAGGTAAAGGTGCAGTTTCAGCATTGTTAGTAGGAATGACAACAGTCTCTGAATCCTGAATATTATTATTGGTGTTAACTAGTGTCGGAGAAATTGTTTCAATCTCATTGTTACACCCTCAAAAAAAATCGCTTCTTTAACATATGTTCCAAACATATTTTGCAGGAAGCACATATATTATTGGATACTGCCGAAACATTAATATGTTTGTTTTATGTGAACATATTATATGTTTGGAAGTATTTTGAGCCAAAAATATTATATGCTTGGAAGAAATTTTCCCAAACACGATTGTGCTCATTCCCTAACATACTCGTAATTTTCACTTCCACGAAATTTTTTAGTTATTGGCACCTTTCTCTGTAATACAAATAATGTTGAAGAAATTATTTATTTTATAAATTTTTTAAATTTTACCTTTCGCCTGCACGGAGAATCGAACCGAGGACCATACAGTTTGTAAGCCAACACACTATCCACTGGGCTACGTAGCTGTTATAGTCACCAGTAGATAATTATCGTTTTAAGTTACATTTATATAGCATAGTTTGCAGCGCCCACGAGCCTATGCAAACATAACATTATTTAACAGAAACATACATTTGTTTGCCACGTGGAGCAGTGGTTAGCATGTCTGCCTTGCATGCAAAGGGTCGTGGGTTCAATCCCTGCTCCGACCGAACATTTTTTTTTTTTTTTTTTTTTTTTTAATTTACACATTTATATTTATACTATATTATTTTTTTTAAATGAAACTTCGAAATGTGCGTTATTAAAGATTTATAGTCAGTAACAGTGCTTGATATAAACGAAATTGACTGATTTTTGGATAAAATATTATTTTTTATTGCAAAAATAACAATCTTGTAATAAAAAACTGTTTTTGTACAAAACTTTAAAATTTGGAAGGAATTCAAAAACTAACAAAAGAAGAACGTGGAGTCGAGTATAAACATACATACATAATTTTATAATATAAACATAAATTTATTTAGGAGTGAACAGTTTTTTGCTAGCATTTAACACCATCGCTATAAAATTCCTTTTATTTTTCTTTAATAATTCATTTTAAAGAAAATAAACTTTTTAAATTGTTTTAGCTGTAAAACTCGAACTTAATGCCCGCTTTTATATTTGATGGTGTCCGTCAACTCCTCGTGGACTACTTTTTAATAAAGAGGAACTAAAGTTTGTTTTTTTACATTTTACTGTGTAATTTTTCACTATTTCCTCCTTATTTCATTTTACTGTCCCAACTCTAAAAAGAGTATAGTGCCCTTTCGTTATTTTTATGAAGACCCCTGATTTCTTTTAACGAACCAAGAAAAGAATTGTGCCCATAATGCCAAAATGATAAACAAAACACATGTCCACACATACATAAAATGCTGCTCTCAAGGCGAAAACATAAGCTGTTTGTTTTTCAAATGTCTATTCTCTTGGTTCAGAATGTATATTCTCTTTATTCAAATTAAATAATATTTAGACTTAAACATATCAAATTTTTGGCCTTATCATAAAACAGTTTTCCGAAACAACATACAAGCGGTTTCACAGAAATTGTTCTCTTTTGACTCTTTTGCTGTGTTATATTGATTTCTTTCGTCAACTCTCCCGGTTTCCATCTCTATTTCTCTCTATACTCTCTTTTTGTCGCTCTCTGAATAAAATATCACAACATATATATGTTTACTCGAAATTTGTAAATTTATATATGTTTGTATTCACACATATGATTTTTATGAAACATTCATGCCCCAAACATAATATATTCTAACATATTAACATAGATGTCCCAAACATTTAGTGTTAGTTTAGGAACATTACATGTTCGCACTTAAATATATTGTAGTTTAAAATCGTGCCCGAAACACATTTTGTTTATATCGGAACATATGAAAAACAGATTTTTCTGACAGTGTAGATGAATTCTTGTTAGATTTAGATTTCTTCCTTTTTCTGGAATTTTCAGTTGGTGATTGTAACACTATGTCCAAGTTTGAAGAATTATCAAGAATATTCTTATATTTTTTAAAGCGATCTGAGATCACATCAAAATCCCTCGAAATATCATCGAGTCTGGCTCTACAGTTTTTAAAAAAGGTAAAAAACTCGCCATCAATATGTTTGCACTTTTCACAGCACCACCGCAGACCCTTATCTTCACGTAAGTTGTCAATTGTGCGTGCTGCTAATTGCGCACATTTTGAATGGTAACTTGTTGAACAAATCCAGCACGAAATCATTTGTTCATCCAATTTAGTGATACGACACGATGGTATAGGGCAAGCCATTTTTCAATTTTTCTTAATATGTCAAAGACAAGAATGTGGATGCAAATATATTTCCAACAATTTCGCAATGAATAAATATATGATTCAGACTTGAAATCAAAAGTGAAATTTAATACGTAAAATCCAAAGTATACTTCTAGGCATATACAAAATCAGAGTTGAGTTTAGGTTAGCAAATTCAGTAGTTAGCTATTTCAACAACCAGTGATTAGTACTTAGCCTGATCAACAACCACAGAAAAACTTTTGAAGTGAGCTTTTATCAATCAAAACAGAAGGAGAACAGTGGAATGACGTTTCGCTGGCCAACACTATTGAGTGAGGAGTAAGCTGACGTTTCTAATTTGTGTACTCACAGGTCAAAGCGCCTTTTCTCTTTGTTTACAGAAACCTCGAAACAACAACAAAAACTGAAATATTTGTATTGCTTTCGATGGTTTGCAGTTTTATAAAACTTTATAAAAATACAGCTTTCAACACAAAACAGCTCAAACGAAATATGTCGAACAGAATGCAAAAGCTTTAGATCACGTTAAGCACCGGTTTTAGCACAAGTTAAGCGAGATATTCACAATGAAATTTTAATTTTAATTGGAGCAACTTGAAAACACGTCCAACAATGTAACAATGTTGACAACAATGAATTGTGATCGGTATGTAGCATAACCCTGCGTCCGAATAACATTTTGTGGAATATTTGCACTGCGAAGATTAACGCTAAGCTCTCCTTTTCTATTTGGCTGTAATTCCTCTCTGCTGGTGTGAGGGATCGTGAAACGTGATAGGTCCATAGGTCATCTAGAGGCTTGCGTAAATTTCTCATGTTGCTGACAAATTTACCGTAATGGTTGATAGAACCCAGAAGGCTTCGAACTTCTGATATATTTTGAGGTACCTTTAGGTTTCGAACGGCATTTATTTTGTTCGGATCGGGTCGAATGCCCTCTTTGCTGATGAATTGTCCGAGGTACGTTATTTGGTTTTTGAAAAATTTGCATTTTTCAAACTTGAGCTTCAAACCAATTTCTTGATTTCTCTGTAAAAGCAAATTCAAATTAGTAATATGATCAGCAATCGACTTCTGGCAAGCATAATGTCGTCTATGTATGCTTTTGCTCCATCTATGCCGCTGCAAAGTTGGTCCATTATCCTCTGAAATGCCCCTGGAGTCGATTTGATGCTGTGCGTCAAGCGGTTGAATCTATACAGACCCTTGTGGGTGTTGATAGTAAGAAGCTCTTTACTATCGCCGTCAACTTCCACTTGAAGGTAGGCGTCTGATAGGTCAAGATGATTAAAAATTGTTGCTGTATGGCAATCGGAGAGTATTTCATCTGGCGTTGGTAACGGATATTGATTAGACTCAACGATTGAATTTAGTCCAGTTGAGTAATCTGCACAAATTCTAATTTTTCCGTTCCGTTTACTCACTACTATTGTTGCTGCATACCTTGACGTGTCCACTGGTGTAATTATGTTGACTTTCTCAAGTCTTTCCAATTCATTTTCGATTTCTACTCTTGCCGCATATGGGACTGGTCGCTTTGGAACAAACATTTCTTTTGCATCGGGCAATAACTTGTGTTTTTGTACAAAGTCCGAGACTTGAATTGTCAAATACAGCTTGATAGTTAGATTTTAATGTCGCCATTTCATCGTCAAGAGAAATTTGACGACTCCACATCGAAATTGGTTTGTCCCAGAGTTCAAATGATTGTATCCAATCGATACCCATGATATTGAGTTGATCTACATCTGTGATGTAGCACTGCAAACATTTTCTGATGTTGTTCATGGTGACATTTACTTTGAACTTAGCTAGAAGTTTAATGTTGTTTGTGTTGGCGTCACTAGCGCTGCCAGTGGTGGTATGAGCTTCAGGTTTGCCGGTATTTTGCCATGTTGTCTCAGAAATCATGGAGATGTCTGATGCTGTGTCTACTTGTAATTTCACAGGTTTGTCGTTGAAATTGACAGTGACATACTTACGAAGTTCCTTGAAGTTTAGTTGTTTTGTTGTGAAAACTGCCGTTGTGCGAAAATTGTTTTTGGACTTTTTGTTGTTTTTCGGCTTTGTTCCACTATGAGACGGTTTTGTTGAACTGCCAGTTCTTGCACTTGTGCAGTAGTTGTCCTTGTGTCCAGTTTGATGACATCTGGAACATCTGTGATCTCGATAGGGACAGAATTTAACATAATGTAAATCTCCACAAAACCAACAGGGTGTTTTTGGTGTTCTGTCTGCATGCTTGGAATCGCTTTTTGACTTCGTAACAGCACAAATTACCTTTTGTTGATTTTCGATCAAAGTATTGTCTGCTTTCAGGCCTAAGATCCTTTGTGTTGCGTCCACCAATTTGTCCAAATTCATGCCGTCGGTTTCTTCATCGAGCATTTTGAGAAGACGTATCCGGATTTCATTGTCTTTACTGGACTTGAGACCAAGTACGAAAATAAGACACTTGAATTGATTGGGTTGCAATTCGTTCATTTTAAAAAGTTCGCACTGCAAATTTACGCGACTTGCGTACTCTCTGAAGTCTTCGTTGTCTGCCTTTGCCAGCTGTAGACATCTGTAGCGCTGTGCAACTTGTGTTTCAGTTTTACCAAAAAGTTTTGTTAGACGATCGACTGTGTCCTTCAGTAGCATTTCTGTGGGTTTCTTTGGCAGAACGTAACAGGTTGGCTGAGAAGTCCCCGCTCTGACACATAGATGGCGTCGCTAGTATTAAATGTATATTATTTTTATATAGTACCAACCTTCAAATGATACGAGTCAAATTAGTTCAAATGACGTCTGTAAGTCAATTAGTTTGTGAGATAGAGCGTCCTTTGTGAATCAACTTTTGTTATTGTGAAAAAATGGAAAAAAGGAATTTCGTGTTTTGATAAAATACTGTTTTCTGAAGGGAAAAATACGGTGGAAGCAAAAACATGGCTTGATAATGAGTTTCCGGACTCTGCCCCAGGGAAATCAACAATAATTGATTGGTATGCAAAATTCAAGCGTGGTGAAATGAGCACGAAGAACGGTGAACGCAGTGGACGCCCGAAAGAGGTGGTTACCGACGAAAACATCAAAAAAATCCACAAAATTATTTTGAATGACCATAAAATTAAGTTGATCGAGATAGCAGAGGCCTTAAAGATATCAAAGGAACGTGTTGGTCATATCATTCACCAATATTTGGATATGCGGAAGCTCTGTGCAAAATGGGTGCCGCGCGAGCTCACACTTGACCAAAAACAACAACGTGTTGACATTAGCGTAGCTAGACAATTTTCCTAGGGGGGGCTATAGCCCCCCTAGCTAAAAATTAATGGTTATAGGTTCAATTACTGTTTTATTTTATAAAACTAAATAAAAATCAGACTTGATCATAACTAGACAACTAATTTATAATAAAGAAACTAAAAATAGTTCTACACTTTTTCCCAGCAAAAAAATTGGGAGTTATTATAAAGGCATAACTTTAAAAGCACTTCCTCACAAGGAAGTTCATTATTTTAACCCAATTTTTATAACTCGTTTTTTTATATTCTTAATGGGTATTTTTGGTTTCAAATAGGATAAAAAAAGTAGAATTAATAAAATGACAAAAATTATTTAAATGATGTCGAAAAAAATCTAATTCCATTCTGGAAAAATTGCGAAGTTTTGAAAATATTTTAGGTCAAACGTTCCCATTTCCCATTATTTATTTGGGAAAATATCAATTTGAATTTTTTAATTCACATTCAAAACACTGAATTCGGATCACACCTTAAGAAGTAATGCAAATTCAGTGCAACGGTTGTTGAAATGGTGGGCATCCGTCCTATGACATGTCCATTTTAAATTCATCGCTTCTGCGCCAATTTTGCATCACTTCCGGACACAAAAAGAACAGGTTCATAACTTTTTTGGCGATTCTGGTTTTTTGCACCGTTATTAAGATATTCATTTATAAAAGAATAGTTTTAATATCAATTACAATTTTTGTAATTAAATCGACTAAAACTCTGACTAAACAAATTAATAAAGGTGCTTTAGTTATTAAACTAAACATAAATTTAGGAACTTAAATCATAAGTTCAACCAAAGTTTTATTTCATAAATATCAGACTTCAAACACTCACTTATAATAAATAATTCACTTATATAAAAATAAAGCTATATATTGCCATCGGCAATTGAAATGAAAATTCTTTAGCGGAACTTTGTGCTAAAGATATGAAATTCTTTATTGGAACTTTGTGCGGTTTTATTTACTTGTTTAATATTATATAAAAGCAATAACAAATCGTAAATAGGTTTTCAAATTCTGGGGGGGGCTAAAATTTTTCTGGGGGGGTCTAAGCCCCCTCCCCAGAAGCCTTCCTACGCTTATGCGTGTTGATGATTCTGAGCGGTGTTTGCAACTCGTAATACACCCCGAGTTTTTCCGTCGATATGTGACAATGGAGGAAACATGGCTCCATCACTACACTCCTGAGTCCAATCGACAGTCGGCTGAGTGGACAGCGACCGGTGAACCATCTCCGAAGCGTGGAAAGACTCAAAAGTCCGCTGTTTTTGGGATGCGCATGGAAATATTTTTATCGATTATCTTGAGAAGGGAAAAACCATCAACAGTGACTATTATATGGCGTTATTGGAGCGTTTGAAGGTCGAAAGCGCGGCAAAACGGCCCCATATGAAAAGTGTTGTTCCAAGACAACGCACCGTGCCACAAGTCATTGACAACGATGACAAAAATTCATGAATTGGGCTTCGAATTGCTTCCCCACCCACCGTATTCTCCAGTACTACCAAAATGGTATCAAAAAATTGGAAGGTCGTTAGAATCGTTGTATCGCTCTTGAAGGGAACTATGTTGAATAATAAAAACGAATTTTGACAAAAAAATGTGTTTTTCTTTGTTAGACCGGGGACTTATCAGCCAACCTGTTAGTTGGTGAAGCGTTCGTGGACTTGGTTTGACATTTTTCTCCAAAGAAGAGCCACTTTGTCATGGTCTTCCAAAGAACTTGCTTCCCTTTGTACCATGACTGGAATGTGAGACCACTTTCAGGTTCATAGACGAACTCTGCCATTGAGTGTGCCAATGACTCCATAAGTGCAGCTTTTGATGTGCCTGAGTTTGTTTGGGAAACTGCAGTGGATGTGGATGACTCCTTCCCCTTGATTAGTTCTGCGAGTTTCTCGAGCAACTGTGTTTGTGCGTTCATGGCTTTTTGTTGTTCAGCCAAAATTCTTACAATTTTGTCGTCGGACATGTTTCTGATAAGAATTTCACCATAACTTGAATACAATTAGAAAAAAATTTTATTGCTCCGTCCTCGTCGCCACAATTGTTGTGCTTTTATGTTAAATAAAAGACTATGATTGTTGATTTTAACAATAAAATGCAAAGTGTTTTATTCTTATGCTCTTAACAGTGGTAAAACTATATATTAAATGAAAAACGCGGTTGAACGTGTTGCTTCGTGCGCGTCAGTTTTTGTTCTCTTGCTATCTCTGTCTAGCAATGTCAGTATTATTGCTGTTGCGAATTATTGTGTTTATGCTTATAGGGTTACCCCCTAACAAAAACAATCAGCCAGACCGTGGGACAATTCACGGTGTTCTATTAAAATTAAATTATCTTGGTTTGGAAATAACATACTCCAATGGAATTTATTCCATATAGCAATCAAAATACATACAAAAGGTTCTAAAGGATTTTGGTCTGGAAAACTCGAAACCGTCATCTATGCCATTAGACGTTTCTTATGGAAAATCAACACGCAACCAACACCCTTTGACTACCAATAAAAATTATCAAAAATTAATTGGATGTTTACTTTACATAACACGTTGGCTGATAAGTCCCCGGTCTGACACATAGATGGCATCGCTAGTATTAAATGCATATTATTTTTATATAGTACCAACCTTCAAATGATTCGTGTCAAAATTTGAATAATAAAAACGAATTTTGACAAAAAAATGTGTTTTTCTTTGTTAGACCGGGGACTTATCAGCCAACCTGTTATATATTAATTCCCTGCCAGACATAGCGGCAGCAGCAGAGATGGTCTGTATCAATTTTTTTTAGGTTTGCGACTGTCGTAAAGTTGTAAACGTCGTAAACGTCACATACGCGTCGTAAATGTAGAAAAAGTAAAAAAAGTCGCGTCAGCTAAGCAGCGAATGCGATGATATTCAAGACGATGGTATGTGCGACGAAGTTTCAATTCTTAGGAATATTCACAATTTTCGGTTTTAGTCCCCACATTTTCCCTATTGCCTTTTGCACGAGTACAGGGTAACCGTGGATTTTCTCGTCCTTTCTTAGCTTTCAAATTCAGTCTCCTGTCTAATATAACCCCAAGGTATTTTGCACACTCACCAATGGGAATTTCGATACCACCTAAGAAAATAGGCAAACTTTCACAAATTTCTGCAGAAACTCACAGCGAATGCTGTCAAACTAAATTAAAAAATGTTCAGGATTTCTTCTATTCAAAATTTGGTTTTCTACAGTAGGTTTACGACTTTTGCGACATACGTATTATACCGTCGCAAATGTATGTCACAAAAGTCACAGTTTGTGACAGGCCAACCCTGGGCAGCAGTCAATATATTGAGCCAAAAGATTTCAAACCCAAATGAGGAGGACTGGTAATGTTCTTTATGGCTACTCAGATGCGAATTGGGGTGAAAATCGACAAGACAGAAAATCAAATAGTGGATTTGTATTTAAATTGTACGGAGCTGTCATATCATGGGCATGTCGAAAACAAACATGCGTGACACTATTCGAACGAACGGTCGCATCGCCCACTTTCCCGCCCCTTCCGACCGTGGGGGCCTCGTCCCCATGACGTAGGGACAGCGTACACACCATGATCCGGACCATGGCGGGGTGGAGGCAGAGGGATTTGAACAGCTACAGAGAAGGACTCATCAGCCGGGTATATTAAAACACAAGATCAAATATTAGGTTATTCAATAAAACTAATGTATTAGTTATCCAAATATGCTAAAATTCTAGACTTCATCATATCAATACTAAGGTTAGTGTCAACTAGATGATAAATTGAATTAAAAATAATACACATCCTACGAATAGGCTCCACAGATTTTCGAACGATGAAAATCAATGTAAAGAAACTGGTAATTCCTAGATGCCCCAAAAGGAACATTTATCCTAATCCTAGATATCAATTCCGAACATGGAATATCCCCACTAACTAACCTATACATCATCATGGAGCTCAACATCGTCCGTCGGCTCCTAAGAGTAGGCAAATTAATCAGACTCAATCTAGAAGTGTATGAAGGAAGAACAAAGTCACTGTTCCAATGAAGATGTCTCAAAGCGAACAACAAGAACTGCTTCTGAACCGATTCTATCCTATCAATGTAAACTTCATACTGAGGATCCCACACGATAGAACCATACTCTAGAATGGGTCTAACAAGGGCAGTAAAAAGCCTCTTTGTAACATAAGGGTCCGAAAACTCCTTCGCCCAACGCTTTATGAACCCTAGAACCCCATACGCCTTACTCACCATCGAATCAATATGACCATTAAAATTTAGCCTACGATCCATAACAATGCCAAGATCAACAAAAGAATCAACCTCTTCCAATAACGAGCCCCGTATACTATACCGAACATCAATAGGCCTAGACCTAAAGAATCGCATAAACTTGCATTTCCTTAAGTTCAAATCCATCAGATTTACCCTACACCAATCATTAAAGCTATCCAAATCACCTTGCAATAAATGCACCTGATCAGAATTATCAAACGAGGAGAATAACTTAACGTCATCAGCATACATCAAAATCCTAGAGTTAACCACGGACTGAGGTAAATCGTTTATAAATAACAAAAATAAGACAGGCCCCAAATGACTACCCTGAGGCACACCTGATGGGACATCAAAGCACCTTGAATAGGAATCACCAAAAGACACAATCTGCGTACGGCAATCAAGATACGACGAAATCCAAGCCAAAAGTGCACTGGCCAATCCAATCCTATCCAGCTTATATAACAAGAGCTTATGATTCACCCGGTCAAAAGCCTTACTATAAATAACATGAGTCTGATTCCCAACAACAAACTGATTAATAACATGAGAAGTAAACTCCACCAAGTTCGTAGTAGTCGATAGGCCCTTACGAAAACCATGCTGACAGGGATCCAGTATCGAAACATGCGACAAAACATAAGTCACCATCTTTTCAAAAACCTTGGGAATAGCACTCAATTTTCCTATCTTCCTATAATTACCCACATCAAAGGGACTCCCCGACTTATGAAGTGGTACGACAAAAGAGCTCCTCCATCTTAGAGGGAAATAACCTAACCTCAATGAACTATTAAATAACATCGACAATGGAGCAGATAGACATTCGGAGCAAAACCTCAGAATTATCCCAGGAATCCCATCTGGACCACCACTGGTGGACGCCTCAACCCCACGCAAATACCCAGACACAGACAGACTATCAAATAATGGAATTGCCACCCTATCAAGCGACCTAATAGAATAGGGATATGAACCATCAGCATCATAAGCACCCTTTCTATAAACAGATTCAAAATAGCCCGCGAAACAGTCCGCAATGGACTGGTCCCCATACAAGTCAACACCATCCCTCCGGATCTTCGAAGGCCTAGTCAAAGACTTACGTTTCATCCTAACAAATTCATAAAAAGACCTCGGGTTACAATGAATGTCACCTCTAACCTTATCAATGTAAGGAACATAACACGCTCTTGATTCCATATTATAAATAGACCTAGCGACAGAGTACCGAGCATAATCAATATCAGATCCCGTTCTCTTATAACGGGATCCAAGAGGCAAAGAGAGAAAGCAGGGTGATACCTATCCTCAGGATAAGAAACAGGATCACATCTGGACAAATCGCCTACAAAAAACAAATCAAGAATCTTCCCAAAGAAATTCATAACTCCATTTATCTGACCCAAACCAGCACCAAGAAAAAGATTCAAAAAAGTAGTCACCCATTCCGATCCACTAGAAGTAGTCAGTGGAGTCAACGCCACCGTATCAGGCAAGTCGAGCCAAGACACCATAGGCAAATTAAAAACGCCCAAAACCACGATCCTGTCCGAATCATTCATCCCAGACATAATACTATTTATTCCACAAAATGACGCTCATAGATAGAATACTCAGAAGCCGGAGGAATATATGAGCATGTAACGAATAACCTAAATTCCAGAACATCTACCCTTACCGCAAGGAATTCAATATCATCAACACCATCCAGAACTATTCGCTCAGATGGGAAGGTGTCGAGGACACCAATTAGCACCCCACCACCAATCCTACCCATACGATCCTTCCTGAACACCAAGTAACGACCACAAAGAATCTCAGAATAATATACCGATGGCCTGAGCCAAGTCTCCGTCATAACCAAAACCGCAAACTCAAAATCAAAACTATCAGCATACAGCCTCGATAATTTCGTATTCAACCCTCTGACATTCTGATAAACAATAGAAAAAGAGCCACTCAGTTTTTTTGGAGATGGAGAAGGCCTGCTAGATAATCTAGCTAAGTTATCAGACCGATCAACAAACTCCTTAACGAATGCCCTAGGAGACCAAAAATCACGATCGTCGACTGAAGTTGAATTTGTAGCATTGGCAGAAACCACAAAGGAAGAACTTTGGTTGAAAGAATTATTAATTAATTTTGTTATAAAAATTACGGGTCCAATCGTCATATACCAGGATAACCAGAGTTGCATAAAAAACGTTGAAGAGTTCATACTAAACAACAGAACTAAACTCATCGATATAAAACAATCCCACGGCGGCGGGTTCTACGCACCGGATTGACCCGATGGATACCAGCCATCGGCCAGCGGCTGCCACCTCAGTGTACGTGTTGTCTCGTCCGTTTTTTCGTGTTGGAGAAGGTGCATCCCGGGGAGCCTTCTCCGCCTGCTTTTGGTCCGAGCCGGGATAGAGGAAAACCCCGGACCATGGTACTGTGCCGTCTGCCGAAATCGAATTCACCATCGCTCGGTTTCGGTGAGGTGTAACAGGTGCATGGAATGGGTGCACTTCCGGAACTGCTCCGGCCTAACATCGCTGCGGGAGTATAGTCAAACTGACTTCGTGGCAGGATGCTGTGCCAATGACAGCAGCAGTGGGTCATCTGATTATGTGACCCCACCGACTTCTCCCGCACAACAATATTCTCCGCCGCAGCATCTTACACCGAATATTGTTGTACCAGTTCCGGAGAGTGCATCATTTTTGCAATTTAATTGCAACGGGCTCCGTCGTAAGATTAGTGAGATCGTAGACTTTATGAATCGGAAAAGGATAAGGGTCGCGGCGATCCAGGAAACAAAGCTGAATCCCACCTGCAGCCTACGACATTGTGATGGGTACAATGTCCTACGGAAGGATCGCACAACAAATGGAGGTGGTGGCCTGGCTTTCATATTACACCGTTCCGTGCAGTATAGACCTATCACGCTTGTGCTAGACACTACATGGAATGTATGGGGGTAGCAGTTAAGTGTGGGGCTGCCGAGATAGAGCTATACAATGTGTACATACCGCCGGTTGGTAGCTGTGTTCCAGGTTATAGCCCAAACATTGAGTGGTTGTTGAGCGGGCATAACCGATTGGTTCTAGGAGATTTTAATGTCCACCATGAACTTTGGCATTCTCTCCTGGGTAATGACCAGAGGGGCATAGCTTTGGCAGAGCAGATAGACGACTCCACATTTTGCACGGTGAACGAAGAGGCCCCCACGAGAATTATGGGTGACTGCAGCAGTTCGCCAGATTTATCGTTAGCATCGCCTGGTCTGATAAATGACGTCTCCTGGCAACCCGTCATTTCATTGGGTTCGGACCACCTCCCCATAATTCTCACCATCAACCGACCCTCCGATTTCATAACCTCTGAACGCCGGACGTTTATTAATCAAAAGAAAGCCAACTGGGAAGGCTTCAGAGAATACACCGATCGTCGCTTCAGTGAGCTCCCGTCCCCCTCACATGTTCATGTTGCCCAGAGGGAGTTCCGGGACATCATCAACGCAGCAGCCGCTCGCTTCATACCCGCTGGTCGAATTGCCCAAGTGAGGCCCAACTTCCCAGCCGAAGCGGCGGGTCTCGCAGACGAGCGTGATGAACGCCGTCGTGCTAACCCTGCTGATCCTAGAATCAGAGAACTAAATCTAGAGATTAGTAAGATAGTCGACGAGCACAAGCGGAACACTTGGTTAGAGCACCTGAAGCAATGTAACTTAGGAACAGGAACTGGTAAATTGTGGTCAACAGTTAGAGCCCTCTCGAACCCCTCCACAAGGGATGATGGGATTTCAGTCACATTTGGCGACGTGACTGTGACTGATCCGAAGAGGTGCGCCAAATACTTCAACCGACAGTTTGTCGAGCATCCCGAGAGTGATAGAGCGAAAAGGAGAGCCACCCGTCGTGTACGTGGTCTCCGAGCCGATGACACACCACAATTTACTGCAGCCGAAGTTACCAATGTCATCAACAGCGCGAAACCATCTAAGGCGCTGGGCCCTGACGGAATTTCAATGCTAATGCTGAAGCATCTGGGAATACTGGGAGTTGAGTACCTGACCAGACTCCTCAATTTGTCTTTGGAATCACACATTATACCCGATGTCTGGAAAATGGGAAGGGTGATTCCACTACTGAAACCGGGCAAAGATTCGAGCAAAGGTGAATCGTACAGACCGATATCCCTTCTTTCGCCAGTAGCCAAGACACTTGAGGCATTACTCCTCCCCAGCCTTGTGGAGAATTTTCCAGCTGCCCACCATCAACATGGATTCCGTAAGGTACATAGTACGACAACAGCCTTACATGCCATTTCGACACATATTAATAAGGGACTTAACCAGCCCAGGCCGTGTCATAGGACCGTCCTCGTGGCGCTTGACCTATCGAAAGCATTCGATACGGTCAACCACATTATTTGAGGACATCGAGAATACGTCCCTACCGGCAGGAGCGAAGCGTTGGGTGCTGAATTATATGTGTGGACGCCAGTCTTACGTGGAATTCAGGGACAGAAAGTCAAGACCGCGTAGAGTTAAACAGGGAGTTCCCCAAGGTGGGGTGATATCTCCGGCACTGTTTAACCTCTACATGTCCTCGATTCCACCCCCTCCTGACGGCGTCGAGATTGTAACATATGCGGATGACTGTACAATCTTGGCATCTGGGCCCAATGTTGATGACATTTGCGATCGGTTGAACGTCTACATAGCTAATCTTACCAGTTATTTCACTGCGAGAAACTTGAGGATATCCCCCACCAAATCCTCAGCCACACTATTTACTACATGGACGGCAGAAGTGCGCAGGCAGTTGAATATCAGAGTCGATGGAGTAATAATTCCGACCACAAATTACCCCAAGATTCTTGGGGTCACATTCGAGAGCCTTTTTAGGTCATCTGCCCATGCCACTGCAATTTGTAATAAGCTCCGTGGTAGAAACAAGGTCCTGCCAGTGTGGACACCGCAGACCAGTGATACGCAGTGGAATAATATACAAACCTGCCAGAACGCTGCTCTTAGAACTGCGACTGGGAGTCTCCGCAGCACACCCCTGGATCACCTTTATGTGGAGACAAAGATCATCCCTGTGCGAAGACACAACTACATGTTGTCAAAGCAGTATCTCCTGGGTTGTTATCGCAGTAATCATCCAAACCACCATCTTATGGATACACAACCACCACCCAGGAACGTAAGGGTTGATATACATAATCTAGAGCGCGAGATCCAGCGCTATAAAAGAGAGCCTCTAGATCAAGCAGCGTACCAGGCAGGTTTGAACAGGATTCATGAGGATACTGTAGCTGAAGCGGTGAGAAGCTACAAGGTTAATCCTGTTCTTGGAGTCCGACCACCGCCCATAGCACCGGAGGAAAGAGACCTCCCACGGCAGACTAGGGTAGTTTTGGCCCAATTAAGATCAGGCAAGTGCAGCCGCCTCAATTCCTACTTATCGGTGATTGATAGCAGCGTAGCTGACGTTTGCCCAATTTGCAACCAAGGGCCACACGACACGCGTCATCTTTTCTCTTGCCCAGCCAAACCAACCCGACTTACCACCAGATCACTCTGGACACACCCCACCTTAGTCGCAGAGTTCCTTGATCTGCCAACAAGCTGATGTACCAAGCGTATAACATGAAATGGATGAGATCACAATAAACTGTTACAACAACAACAACAACATCGATATAAAATACCATTTTGTCAAGGACTACGTATCAAAAGGACTGATTTCTTGCCTGTATTGCCCAATCTTATCGATTTGCTCACAAAGCCACTTCATCCTCAAAGAATTAAATATTTAAGAACTGAGATAAACATTGTAGAGTAGTTAGAATGAGAAGGGGTATTGAAATATTAAAGTTAACCTAACATTCTAAATTCATCACTTATATTCAGGTTAAAGTAAACACACGGTTTATCTAAAGTATAATCATATGTTTTTGACAGTTGCTTTTACATTTTTGTGATCTCTTGTAAAAGTCTTCCCTTCCGTTGTAAGATCCTTTACTATAAAGAAGCACTTTTAATAAAGCTACATATTTGAATTCCCATTTATTTGTTTAATATAAGTGGTTTTGTTTAATTCTTAATCTTCGGAACTGTCTAACATAGTTTGACACCCATGGCTCATATATATGTATTGTATTGTCTATGACCAAAACAAGCCCGCTGCAGCTATAAAAAAAGTTAGTGCTTGGACAGCTCGGAGAGCTTTGCAGAGAATAGGGTTAGTGGCAGCAGTTAAAAAGAAGAAACCGGCGTTGCACAGTGGTTCCAAATCGCTTTTTGGAAATAATTCTGCAACTTTTGAATGGATAAAGATATCAACATATTTTTTTCTTTGTATGAAAGCTGAGGTGATTTCCTCTTTCAACCTGTAGGCGTTGAAAGTTGGTCACCTCGGGGGGTATGAAATTTTGTTTTAGCTGTCAACTTTGAACCGATTTCGATTATTTTTTCCAAATACGGATACGTTTTAAGCTTTTATAGGTCATTTTGGTCAAGTAGTATATGAGTTCTTCTCCTCCCAAAATCGGCAATTTTTGAAAAAGAAAAAAAATTGTTTTCAAAAATTCTCATTTGGCAAAGCACCGATTGCCAAGCCGATCTGCTTTTAAAAAAAAATCGGAATTTAAAAAAAATTGTTCCGTGCCCCAAAAAATAATAAATAAAACAAGTATATACGGCCGTAAGTTCGGCCAGGCCAAATCTTATGTACCCTCCACCATGGATTGTATCGAAACTTGTACTAAAGACTATCTCCACAATCGAATTACTTGGGTTGCGTTAACACTTGCCGATGGCAAGGTATCTTAAAACTTCTTACCACCGTCTTCTAAATTGTAAGTTAGTCCATACGGGGTATATATTAAACAAAAAAAGGCCGATTAAATTCGTATATAATTCAGTTTGGCAAAATTAAAATAAAATTTTGACAAAATTTTCTATAGAAATAAAATTTCGACAAAAGTTTCTATAGAAATAAAATTTTGACAAAAGTTTTTATCCGATTTGAACAAAAATGTAAATATACTGGAATTTTAGACCCTAAAAATCTGTATCGCATTTATTTTTACCGGTCAATTTGGCAGGGCATCGATACAGACCGATTTATCTTCTTGAGGATACACCCAAAGAAAAAATATTTTCCTCCGGAATGAAATTTTAGACAAACGAAATTCCCCTTTCGTATAAAGTGTTTTCGTTTAGAGCAAACTAATCCGAATTTTTGATAAGCGATTCAACGATGGTCTCTAAAAATTGTGTCAAAAGAAAACTTTGCTTGTCTAAAATTTCGTTCCTCAGAAAAGAAAACACTTCTTTCAGGGTATAGCTGGCGCTATTCCCTGAAATCATGAAAATTGCTTGAAACTGCAAGTAAAATTTCCAGATTTTGTATTCATTTAAATTATGGGCGAAAAAATCTACAGATTTAAGATTTCAAATCAAGGCGTTATTTCATCATATACATGATATGTTTATGATTTCTCTAAAATTCAAAAAAAAATTGGTTCTCATAAATCCAGAATCTGATCTGGTCTTCATAGGTAGAATCTTTACATTTTTTCTTCGGGAAGCGCACTGGTTGAACTGATTTGCTTGGGAGAAGATTTGTCATCAAACCCCCTAAAATGTTATATATTATCAAGTAACCCGCTACGAAGAAGAGTTTTCAAAGTAAACTATTATATTTGATTCATGATGGTGGGTATTTAAGATTCGGACCGGCCGAACTTACTGCTGTATATACTTGTTTTACGTATTATTTGTACTGGGTGTTTTGACTGAGACAAATTCAACACTTGGACAATGCAATATCAAATAAATTATTCAACAAGTAAGTAAAGTAGAAAGTCGGGCGTGGCCGACTATATCATACCCTAAACTACCCTTACTGAATTAGTAATCATAAGCATTTGTGGGGTAACATTGATATAGGTCTGGGAGATAAACCTCGGTTGCCTATTTAAGAAAATTAAGGGGCTTTGTCTCAATCTGACTATAGCTCATAGGCAGTGTTGCCAGGGAAAATATTCGGTTTACCCTACAAGGACAAAAAAGTTCCCTACTTTCCCATACATTCCCAAACAATTTTCCCTACAATATTTTTCGTTAAATTTAAACAAATTTTACAAAATAAAATGGTTCTAAGTACTTTAATATCTTAAAACATGAAAATGCAATGTATATAACCTAGAAAATAAATTTGTATTACCACCACGGTTGCCACAGTTGGTAGAATTCTACCAAAAATAGCATTTTTTTGTTAAATCTCTATAGAAATAAAATTTTGAAAAAAGTTTCTATAAACAAATTTTTGTGAGAAATTTTTCTATAGAAATAAAATTTTTATAATAATTTCTTTAGAAATAAAATTTTGAGAAAAAATTCCATAGAAATAACATTTTGAAAAAGTTTTTTATAGAAATAATATTTTGAAAAAAAAAATCTATAGAAATACAATTTTGACAAAATTTTCTATAGAAATAAAATGTTGACAAAATTTTCTAAAGGAATAAAATTTTGACAAAAATTTTTATAGAAATTTTTTAAAATCGGGCGATACATATATGGGAGCTATATCTACATCTGAACCGATTTCGATGAAATTTTGCAGACTTAAAGGGTGATGCAGAAGATTATTTTGTGCTAAATTTGACGACGATCGGTTAGTAAAAAAGTGCAACGTGACCCTATTTGTCGAAATCGGCCGATACATATGTATGGGAGCTATATCTAAATTTGATCCGATTTCTTCCAAATTCAATAGCGTTCGTCCTTGTGCCCATAAAACTCCCTGTACCAAATTTCAAAATCGGTTAATAATTGCGACCAGAATCCTGTGAACAACAAATACATGGACAGACGGACGGACACCAAGCGCTAAAATCAATATTTCTGGTAGGCACATTTTTTGGCAGATCAAACTTATTATACCCTGACCACTATGTGGTTTAGGGTATAAAAAGCTTCGGTTAATCAGCCTCTTGACGCCGAAGACCGATTCGTGGCCGATTATCGATTTTTGGCCGAATGCCGAAGCCGAAGCTTCGGTCGAGCTCTAGTGCCGAGTTTGCTTTGAATCGATTCAGATTTAGGTATATATATGCATTAGTTTACCCGAGTATAATACATCGTTGGAAAGGTATTTGAGAGAGCTTTAGTTCTATGCAATTGAAAAGAACAAACAATACGAAAATTTGAAGTTTTTGGGGAACGGAACAATTTTTTTTTTTCAAAAATTCAGATTTTTTGAGAATTAAAAATATGAATTGAAACCTTAATAACTTTTGAACTAATTGTGATATCATTATGATTTTTGCAGGGAAATTTGTTTTAAGAAATATTGCTGAATACACCATTCCCAAAATGGGTATCAAAAATCCCCAAAGTGGGGACATATGTTGAAAAAAAGTTATTTTTTTGTAATTTGCATATTTCTCAGCTTTTTACCAGTAGGATGTTGAAACCTTTTACAGTTAGTTAGTGGACACATAGGGCTTCCTGAAAAACCGATTGGCTTGGCAATTGGTGCTTTGCCAAATGAGAATTTTTCAAAATAATTTTTTTCTTTTTCAAAAATTGCCGATTTTGGGAGGAGAACTCATATACTACTTGATCAAAATGGCCAATAAAAGCTTATAACGTATCCCTATTTGGTGTTCTATAAGAAACAAGAAAAAAGATTGGCAGAAGTCTATACAAAAATGTTACGACAGAAAGAATGTACGTGCCTCCTTCCAAAAAAAATGGTCAAAATTCGATTTTTTTTTAAATACTAGCTTGTGGACTTTACAACTTTTAATCTAAAGCACATGGGTACACATTTTTTCTTCTAAAATTCGTAGAATTTTGTAGGGAATGCAGTTAGGTTCTAAATACTGACCCCTCTTTTCCAAAATTTTGCAAAAAAAATAAAATGTGGGGTCCATATCTTGCGAACAGTAAAAGATAAACGCATACGCAAGCGAAATTTTTTGTAGAGCTTTACTAGTTCTATACAGCAAAGAAAAAAATCATCGAAATCAGTTCAAAATTGCGGAGTAGACAGCTAAAACAAAATTTCATACCTCTGAGGTGACCAACTTTCAACGCCTACCTGTCAGCCCGTGGACCCACTAGGGATCCACAAATTTGCAATCAAAGAAAACATCTCAGGAAAACATCTCAGCGTTCATACATGTGGATATCTTTATTCATTCAAAAGTTGCCGAATTATTTCCAAAAAAAAAACGATTTGGAACCACGTTGGCATTTTGCAAAGCCCACAAAGACTGGACCGTTGATGACTGGAAACGTGTTATATGGTATGATGAAACAAAAATAAACCGCTTTCAATCCGATGGAAAAGAAAATTATCCCTAGACAGCTTATCTACGTCTGAGAGACGTATGCGTTTTTTTAGTTTTTCGCTCTCTCTCATGAAAATGAGTACCGAACATGTGATTTTTTTTTTTTTGTTACATATAAATAAATAGTAGTTTAGCCAAAAACTTGGCCAAACGATAAGGATTTGTATATAGAATCGGTGTAAGTACAAAAATTTAAAACAAATATTCACAAATTTAGTCCACGTGATAACAAACTATGATACGTCCCACAGACGTATGTTTAGCTTATCCGTGACTTTCAGTAGGATAAGCTTTCTAAGTTTATTGGAACGACCTCATGAAAGTTTTCAAAAATACCACGACAAGCAGACCATTAAACATGGAGGGGGAAGCCTCATGGTATGAGATGTTTGAATTGATGGAAAACTTGGCCGATGGTAAAAATTGAAGAAATCATGAAAAAGGAAGACTACCTTGATATTTTGCCCAAATTTGTGGAGGTTTACCCTGAGGAGCAAGTAATTTTTCAACAAGATGGCGACCAAAGCATTCTTCCAATATAAAAAGAAATGTTTGTCGGAGCAAAAATCTGAAATGCTTTCTAAACACTGTAGATGTGTTTAGAAAGAGAGATCTAGAGAGAGTGCTGCAAGTAAAAGAATGGATGTAACCAATTGGCGCCTTAAAAATATATATACGCTAAGAAAATTTCATTAAAATTTTTTCTACCAGTGCATGCTTAAGGTGAAACATAATATGTTTGAACAATACAAACACTATTTTATTTTGACCAATCCTGAAAAAATACATGCTTGAAGCAGAAGAGATTTTTTTGAGGGTGTACCCAAGGCTGTCATGCTAACCATTGTACCGCGGTAGCTCCCTACATAGACAAAAAAGTATGTTTTTCATATGTGCTTCGCGATTTTAATATTTTTAACCCATTAACGCCTAAAATGAAACTGTCGAACAAAAATTGATTTTATGGGTTTTTGTTAATTCAGTAACGACTAAATAAAAAGATTTAAATAAAAAAACTGAAAATTTATTATTCACTTTTTAGAAAAAGGGGTGTCCTCATGTGGGGATATTGGGCAGATTAAGTATGAAATTCTCCAAAGCAGGAGAATAATACGCGGGCATAGTTAATATACAATGCGAACACTTCAAGCTAAGGGAAATGCATGTCGATCAATTCAAATGCTTGATGTGCGTCTTAGGTCTAAAATTTAGTCGGGATAATGACTTCCGCCTACGATTGCTCAAGTTGAATTTCACGAATAATATCAAATTCTCATCGTCCATTTTAACCGAATATAGGACAATAGTATTTTTTTAATGAAATTTATTTCACGCTAATCACATGTTTATTCTTCTTTCAATCGATGGCGCTTGTGTTTTGATTTTCATTCCTGTACATTTTAACAAATGTTGAACTCTGAGAGGATTTTCAACATTTCTCTCTGTTACTACATTTTACTACGAGTAAAGTAAAGGAACACAACTATTATGTGTTTCAATCAAATATTTACTTTATATTTAATACTTATTGCTTTTTGTGTTTTATATAATTCCTTATTTGATACAATGTTTTCCATATTTATATTTGCATTTCTTTTATTTAGTTTTAAGATTTTTTTATTTTTATTGGATGTTATATTTGTATAAATGTTATGTATGTAGAAATAAAATAAATGAATGACATTTGCGTTTCTTCGCTGAAATGGAATCGAACTATTTGTGACGTGAATGGTAACAGGAGACGAAAAGTATGTAAAATACAGCAATAATGATCAAATGGCCGCAAAGCCAGCTGATATTAAATTAAAGTGTTTACTTACTGCTTATGTTATACCATAGGTGTTCACTGTCGTCATCAGTCGCCTGTATAAGAGTTACCAAGAAACCTGCTTTATCGCTTTCTGTGACTTCAATTGTACTCTTAGCTGTTTTTATGCTAGGCGAAATACTTGTTTTCGAAATGGGTAAGACTACCACATTTACCCTTGTAGTCTGACTCTTTTTAGGCACTCCATTATCTTCCGCTTTTATAATCAATTCATATTCACTATCTGCTTCAAGAGACTTAACCGCATATATTAAGCCTGTGTCCGTGTCGGCCCGAAATTTATTTTTTCCTTTGCCTGATTTTATGAAATATGAAATTCGTCCATTTTCACCGATATCATTGTCTGTTGCTAAAATCTTTGCATTACACCAATTATTATTAGTTACGTATGTGTCATTGGAATGACCAACCAATTTACCTGAAATATTGATGTATTTACCGGCAATGAAGATGGAGCTTGAACTTTGTAGAACCGTTGTTCAAACTGTGGGCCATTGTCATTTATATCTTCAATGATAACCACAATCCGAGTAATTGAATATAAAGGAGGTGAGGCGTTATCGGAAATAAGAACCTAATGCAAATGTGAAATCTTTGTTACTACATTTATTACATTTATATGTTATCATTATAATTAAATCGTATACAAATGGTAATATATTTAAGCCCAAAATATCTTACATACCTCTAGGACGTGTTCCGATTGGTTCTCGCGATCTAATTTACGCTCCGTGGTTATTAGCTCCCCTAAAAATAAAAATATTTAAATTATAATTATAATGCATTTACAATACAATCTTGTTTTACAATTTCAAAAAGTCTAAAAAAACCGAAACCTCCATAAAGCATATAATAGAAGCAGATTATAACATATAATGCAATAAAAAAATATGGTTTATTATTTCCTTATAATAGCACACACATTTTTTTGATTTCAATCACGAAAATCGCGGATTCAATCATTTTTTTAATTGAAATGTCTTCAATCACGAAAATGATAGTATCAATCACCCATTTTGATTAGGTTAGGTTAGGTTATGTGGCAGCCCGATGTATCAGGCTCACTTAGACTATTCAGTCCATTGTGATACCACAGTGGTGAACTTCTCTCTTATCACTGAGTGCTGCCCGATTCCATGTTAAACTCAATGACAAGGGACCTCCTTTTTATAGCCGAGTCCGAACGGCGTTCCACATTCTAGTGAAACCACTTAGAGAAGCTTTGAAACCCTCAGAAATGTCACCAGCATTACTGAGGTGGGATAATCCACCGCTGAAAAACTTTTTGGTGTTCGGTCGTAGCAGGAATCGAACCCACGACCTTGTGTATGCAAGGCGGGCATGCTAACCATTGCACCACGGTGGCTCCCCCCCCCCATTTTGATTGAAAACCAATACGATTTTTAATTAAAAATTTAATTGACTTTTGTCACGGAATCAATTAATTGTGTGATTGAATCAATTGAATTGAATCAATTAAAATTTTAATTAATTTCGCGACAAAAATCAATCAATCAACTATTTGATTCATTCAATTAAATAATTAATTGAAATTTTAATCAAAAAATTTATATATTGCGGCCCCAAAACGTATTTAGTTTTATTTGAAATAAAAGAAAATGTGTGTTTCTTATAAAACATATTTAATATTTTATTATTTTTGAATTATGCAATAGACAAATAAATTTGGTTCTTGTCATTTGTGTTTTGTTCTAACATAACTTACCCATACAATTACTATCAATAACAACTATAGGGTGAAAGATAAACTATATAAATCATTATTTTCCTTATAATAATAACCATGTCAGCATGTTCCTTCTAATATGTAGATGCGCCTATATTTCCAACAAATCAGCAGCCTGTAAGCTAAATTAGTTTTTCTGAAAGTAAACAGAATAATTCGAATTTAATTTTGTTCAATTAAAAGTTCATTTTGTTAAACATTACCTGCATAGAATATCAAGTTCAATTCTTAGTTCCAGGTTGCAGATTTATAATCTTCTTTTGCAGTTGTAGTCTTTTAGTATAAAATGGTGTGTTAAGGAGCTCGGTAATTTAATTTTAGTAACAATTCCTTTCCAAAATTTGCACACATTGAAATCGTCTATTAAAATTTGAACCAATCAAAGACAAAATAATGGGAAAGCAATGTAATATTTGGTATATACCTTGATTTTTTAACCAAGAATATTTTTTATTTCTAATTACTTCTACGATTAATACTATCGTGATTAAAGCAATTTCAATTAGCAAATTAATTGGATCAATTCTGTGCAATTAAAATTATAATTGAAAATTTAGTACAAACAATTATTATAGTTTCTGTACACCCAAAGAAATTTGTTAGTAGGGACAGCAGAAAAGTCTGCTAAAACAGCAGAAAGTCTGCTGAAAAAGGGACAGCAGTCACTGTTTGCTGAAATAGCAAACATTTCATGCTATTTTTAAGCTCGATTACACTAAAACATGTTTTATTTTGGCTAAAACAAATAAAAATTTCAATTTAGGACCTATCCTAACATAATTAAAACAATATTTTATGAATATCTATAGTATTTGACCACAAATTTGAATATTAACGGATTGAGGCTAATAGCAAACAAAATGTTTGCTGATCGTATTTAGGAGCTTGTAAGTATATTACTGTGCAAAAATATACCAAAAACTACTTTTGGTTCTTAAATATGCTTTGGGAAAAAATTTATAACCTAAACATTTTATAAATTGTTGTTCATTAGGCCCTGAAGTACAAAAATATAACAGCAAACATCGACTGCTGTTTATAGCAGACTTTTTTCTATGAGTGTACAAATATTATCATATTCACAAATCCCAGAAAAAGAAAAAGTTAATTAAAAAATTAAGTGATGCAATTAACCTTTGTGATTGATTTTTATTTCAATTAAGAAATTTGTTGAATCAATTGGAAATACGTTTAAATACGTTGGTAGTATTTTTTCTGTGTATGAACTGCTATGAGTTTTTAATTAATTTTTAGGCTTTTGCACAAAAAATTTTGTTTACTTTTTTTCTCTCCCTCCCGTTATTCAACGCATAAGCAACGCAGATAACTTCATTTTATGTCACATACTATAATTATAAGATTATAAATCTTGTTGTATGCGAGGCAATAAATAAACTAAACTAAATTTTATTGGCTTAATTTAAAATTTAACACTACAATTGATTGTAAATTCCGAATTAATTAAGTATTTTTTTCTAATTAATTCTGTGATTGATGCTATCTACTTCTTTATGTAAGCAATTTCAATAAAAATAAAATTGCTTCAGTGAAAAAATTGTGTTTTGCTATCGTAATCAATTACACTTTTAATTGAATCAATTGGATTTAATTGAATTAATTAAAATTGCGAATCGGAAGCGCGAATCAACAAAATCTTCATCACGTAGCAAAAATACCACCAATATATATTGAATTAAAGTTTTAATTAACAATTTTATTTAAAATCTAGTTCATCACAATTTAATTGATTTCATATTTATTTAGTTAAAATAAAAATCAATTGCAAAATTTAATTAAGAATTGATTGGATCAATTAATTTTGCGCTATACCAAAATTTTGTTTTTTTTCGCATTCAAACGCATTGAACGTAAAAGTTTATTGATAAATATCAGCTGTTCCCAAAGTGTGAGTCCTACGCAGAAGAAATATCTTCAACACATTCTTTGAAAAAGGTGATAGAAGTTGAAAAATTTTCAATTAATAAATTAATTGGTACAAATAACTTTTTAATCAAGATGGAAACATTAAATTAATTAATAGTCTTAAGTAAAAAACTAATTGATACAATTAACTTTTTAATGAACAAAATTAATTGAGTTTTGCAATCAACATCAATTAAATTTTTAATTTAGTAATTTAAACAAATATATACAGCAGTAAGTTCGGCCGGGCCGAATCTTAAATACCCACCACCATGAATCAAATATTAGGGTTTCGTTTGAAATTTCAGGGGGGTTTGAGGACAGATCAAGCAGAGCTGTTCAACCAGAATATAAATCTAAAGATTTTTACCTATGAAGACTATATCAGATTCTTAATTTATAAGAACGATTTTTGTTTGAGTTTTAGAGGAATCATTAACATCTCTTGTAAGTGTGCACGAAAATTATAAAATAACGTCTTGATTTGAAATCTTAAATCTGTAGATTTTCACCCGAAAAGTAAAATGTGAAAATTTTACATTGAGTTTCAAGCAATTTTCATGATCAGTGCGCCTTCTATAACCTCAAGAAGTGAAATCGGTCTATATGGAGGCATTGTTAAATGGACCGATAAAAACTTAATCCGATACACGTTTTTGTGAGCTTAAAATACCAGAATATTTACAATTTCAGGCAAATCGGATAAAAACTACGGCTTCTAGAAACCAAAGGAGTTAAATCAGGAGATCGTTCTTATGGGGGATACACTAAAATATGGACCTATACTCACTGTTTTCAGCACACCTCTTTATGGCCCGAAAGTATCTCTAGATTTCCAATTTCAGGCAAATTGGATAAAAACTACGGTTTCTATAAGACCAAGACCCCAAATCGAGAGGTCGGTTTATATGGGGACCGTACCAAAACATGGAACGTTTTTGGCACATCTCTTTATGGTTCTAAAATACCTCTAGATTTCGAATTTCAGGTAAATTGAATAAAAACTGCGGATTGTAGAAGCCCAACACCCAAATCGGGAGGTCGTTTTATATGGGGACCATACCAAAACATGGACCGATACTCAAAAATTTTGGCACACATATTTGTGGTCCTACAATACCTTTAGATTTCCAATTTCAGGTAAATTGAATAAAAACTGCGGTTTCTATAAGCCCAAGAAGTAAAATCGGGAGATCGGTTTATATGGGGGCTATACCAAAATAGGGACCGATACTCACAATTTTTGGCACACGTATTTGTGGTCCTACAATACCTCTAGATTTCCAATTTCAGGTAAATTGAATAAAAACTGCGGTTTCTATAAGCCCAAGAAGTAAAATCGGGAGATCGGTCTATATTGGGGCTATACCAAAACATGGACCGATCATCACCATTTTTGGCACACCTCTTTATGGTAATAAAAACTGCGATTTCTATAAGCCCAAGACCACAAATCGGGTGGTCGGTTTATATGGGGACTATATCAAAACCTGGACCGATATAGCCCATCTTCGAACTTGACCTGCCTGCAGACAAAAGACGAGTTTGTGCAAAATTTCAGCACGATTGCTTCATTATTGAAGACTGTAGCGTGATTACAACAGACAGACAGACAGACGGACATCGTTATATCGTCTTAGAATTTCTCCCCGATCAAGAATATATATACTTTATATAGTCGGAAATCGATATTTCGATGTGTTACAAACGGAATGACAAACTTATTATACCCCCGTCACCATTCTATGGTGGTGGGTATAAAAATTAATTCAAATTTGCTCTTGACTTCAATTAATTTTTTTAATGTCATTTTCGTGATTTTCGTGAAAGAATTTTGACAATATAGAGAATTTTTTTTTTAACATTTAAATAAAACTTTAAAATTTAATTATATCTATATGGTGAAGACTATTGTGGGTCTGAAAGCTGAGATCAAGCCCTTTCCAATGAGCCTAGTCGCTATACCGCACGCGGCTTAGTGGGTCCGTTTTAAAAATTTCTTGAAAATTTTATTTTCCAATTTGCGCTTTTCACAAATACTTTTCTAATGAAGACTTTAATGGGTATGAACGCTGGGCTCAAGCCCTTTCCAATGAGCCTAGTCTCTATACCGCACGCGGATCAGTTTTGGCACAGTGGGCCCGTTGGAAAAATTTGTTGAAAATTTTATTTTCCAATTTGCGCTTTTCACAAATACTTTTCTAATGAAGACTTTCGTGGGTATGAAAGCTGAGCTCAAGCCCTTTCCAATGAGCCCAGTCTCTATACCTCAATCGGCTTAGTTTTGGCACAGTCGGCCCGTTTTGAAAATTTGTTGAAAATTTTATTTTCCAATTTGCGCTTTTCACAAATACTTTTCTAATGAAGACTTTTGTGGGTATGAAAGCTGAGCTCAAGCCCTTTCCAATGAACCTAGTCTCTATACCGCACGCGGCTTAGTTTTGGCACATTTCTTGAAAAATTTATTTTCCAATTTGCGCTTTTCACGAATACTTTTCTAATGAAGACTTTAATGGATATGAAAGCTGAGCTCAAGCCCTTTCCAAAGAACCTAGGCTCTATACCGCACGCGGCTCAGTTTTGGCGCAGTGGGCCCGTTGGGAAAATTTGTTGAAAATTTTATTTTCCAATTTGCGCTTTTCACAAATACTTTTCTAATGAAGACTTTCGTGGGTATGAAAGCTGAGCTCAAGCCCTTTCCAATGAACCTAGTCTCTATATCGCACGCGGCTTAGTTTTTGAATAATAAGCAGCAAAATACTAAAAATCCAAATTCGAATTTGAAAAATATTTTTGGTGGTGGTTTGTGTCTCGGCTAAGTTTTTGCTGCGGATTTCAAATTCGAGTTTAACCAGTCAGAAATTTACGATGGTTATAAATATTGAGCGTTGTAACAGCGTTGGAAGCCAACGTTGAAACAACGCTTGCTAAACAAATTAATTGACGGTTTTTAAATAGTAATTTTTCCATAAAATTATCGTTGAAAATGCATGTTCCATCAATGTCCAATGGTTTTTAATGAGTAATGGGTATTATTGTTGATATGAATAGATTTATAATAGGATAATGTTCCTTTATCATATAAAGTGAATATGTACATTAACAGTGAAACCACTAGGAACAACAATTTTGGTTAATTTTACAAATGAGGCAATTGTAGAAAGTTTTAACTAAACTAAACGCTGATATCACGCCAAAACCCAAATATAAGTAATTATTTATCGACTAGTTGAAGAAATTTTGTTAGACATAATTACTTTTTTTTCACATGTTAAGGTGAGTATTAACTTCGAGTTTATCCGCTTAAATCGCTAAAGTGAAAACTCAGTAAGAAAAATGCATAAATTTTACTATAACTTGATGGGGAAAAGCCCAAAGCAAATTTTCACAAAGTTTATATTCCATAAAATGGATTATTAAAGAAAAGTAATCGTGAAAAAATGACGTTTTTAGCGGCTAAACTCGAACTTAATACTCACCTTTAAAGAAAAATTCAATGTTTGAAGGCAAATTTGCAGTTCAGGGGGCTAATCACAGCATTCGATATCGAATTCATAATCGTATCGAAAAAATTGTCGATACGATTAAAAGTTTGGATCACGGGATTCGATCGAAATTTGATGCAATTTCTCAAGCGTTGCCAACAGCAAAAAACGAAGCAGAACAAAATGAAATGACAAAATTAAGTTAGCGTCACAAAAAAGAATGTAGAAAAAAACATGTTTTTGGAGGTTTCAAAGTAAAAAGTAAATTGTATTGCATTATATCTTATGGACCCATATCTCTTTTTACATTCCTCCGAATTCCTTCCTAATTGGAGGATGAGATGAATATAAAATAATTCGGCGACAAATAAAGAATAAAAGTGCACATTGTTATTGGTGTAAGTACATGGGTTTGAAATGGTGTGCACTGTTAGAAAGTCACCTTTTGCAGGCTCAATGGACGATTTCGGCTGACGAAGGAGGCGTTCAAATAGAAAATAATTTTTGGTGACATGTCAACGTCAATTTTATCACCTTACAATTGTCTGCCGTCTTAAACCTTTTTGCGAGTGGAAGCCTTCATAATTCACTATTCTTACAAGGTGGTCCAGAAGCGTTATGTTGGCACGGAATTGTACGGTATTTGGTTGATCACAATCTCTTGGATATCGATCTAGCATGTGCACTTTATATAAGGTTCTTTGCCAAGCTAGAATGCTCGCTGCGAACACTACTATGACCAATTTTTGTTTAACTTTTATTGGAGCTGCATTGGTCCTAAATATTCAATATATGTTCATTATATGTAAATTTACTACAAACTAGCAACAATTCGAACTAAAACTAATATATTTACTATTCCTATATGGCGAAAACAATGTAAAAAACAAGTGAAAAATGTTTTACGATTGCAATTTACCAATCGAAAAAATTGTCGATCAAAAAAACTCGATATCGACTCCCGTGATCCGAAAAATTTAGATTTCGATCAAAAGTTCTCGATATCGAATGCCTGTATTGCAAGAATGTTCTCTTGGTGCATTTGGGGTAAAATGTACAAATCTTAAGAAATTCTGAAGTGTTTTGTTTGAAATACGCACATTTGTGTATACTTTTTCCCTTTGTTAAGTTCATTTTAGTGTCGTAGAGGGTTCTCTTTTTTTTCGTACCGTTGGTGTTATGTATGGAAGATGTATAATGTAGTCAAATTAAAAACTACAATTTGAATTATAAAGTGACAAATTTCCATGTAATAAACCACTTAGTATATACCAATCATTAATAATGAAAACCTTTGCTTTTTTAATATAACAGATTTTATTGATGTAAAGTGTAAAATACTAACATAAATATAACAACAAAATATTCAACGTATTTTGTTTTGTTTCAATAGCGGTTTTAAGGTACTGTAAACTTATAATTCTAACCCTCCTAAAGCATTATAGAACCAATTGGAAAGACGTATGAAATGTTGTTTTTCAGTGCTTTTTAATGGTTGTAAAAACCCTCGATACACCGTAGAACGATGTTATCATTTTGGGGTTGTCAAAGCGTTCGTTAAACCATCGGAAAAGCGTATAAAATATTGTTTTCATGACGCTTTGAAAACGTTGTTAAATACAATCGATACACCGTGGAATGATATCATTTTGGGGTTGTAACAACGCTTTTTCCCACCGTGTATCAACCTTCACAACGCTTTTACAACGCTTTTCCGATGGTTTTTTTCTGACTGGGTATCTTCACACACATGCAAATACGGACCCATCTAAACTTAAACTGCACATAAGATATGCTAGTGTTCTTAAGACGTCAGATATCAGCTATAATGGACCTCTACCTGTTAGGCGAGTTTGCAAAAACTGTTGCATGAGCTATTATGATTCGGAGGAAAAGGAATCAATTAAACACATCTTGTGTGAGTGTCCTGTATTTTGTTTAAGGCGTAAGCGAATTTTAGTGGCATATAACTTTACATTACTGGCGGAGCGGGAAAGTGTTAACTAAAGCAGTCTGTTTTTGGAAAAGTCAGGTTGGTTCAACAGAAAAAATATTCGGTGGCTTCAACGGCAAAACAAAACTAGAATTGCCTATATGTAATAGGTGTTTTTAATTAATGTGGTATCATAATGGACTGAATAGTCTAATGGTACGGCCACACTAGGCGAATATTTGAAAGAAATCCAAAAAGAACTCGTCACCACAGTGAAACATTTTGACCATACCCTGAGTGAGCCTGAAATAAATCGGACTGGCACCTTAACCAAAACTAATCCTATTTCTTTACTGACTAAATATAGAAATTATGAAAAAATAATTTGCTTGCGTCGTTCGTAGGAAATATGGAAGTCTTTAATTAAAGCCATATGAGTAAAAGCTTCTTATATAAAATATTCATACCTGTTAAGTTCTTTATTTCAAAAAATCCTTCGGGATTTCCTGAAACAATCTTATATGATAAGTTGGTCGTACTGGTAATATCATCGTCCGTAGCTTCTAGCTTCATAATCAACGTGTGTGCAGGGCTTCCTTCATAAACCGTAGGATAATACACAGGGTGAAAAGTCATTGGGACGTTGTCATTTACGTCTTCAACTTCAATATAAACCTGTGCAGTGTCAAATATATAAATAAATAAATGTGTAAGCCATATACGATCAACATTGGCTCACGTACCTGTACACAACTTGCCAGGGGAACTATGGCGTGATCCTGTGCACATAAAGTTAGCCAGTAATAATCCTTTGTTTCAGCATCAAGGTGAGCAAGAGTCCGTATATTACCTATAGTAGTAAGAGAAGGGAGAGATATTAATTTTGTAAACCCTCCTTGTAATTTAACAAACCTTTTTCGTTTATAGCAAAGACCCCGATTCCGTCCCCTCCTTGTATTGAATATGAAATTTCGGAATCTGGACCTGTAGAATCAAGGTCTTTGGCGGTTATATTCATCACTATTTGCCCTTTAGGTGCATTCTCTTCTATTCTTCCCACATATACAAAATCGTCAAATTCAGGAGCGTGGCGATTCTCGTTGACATCAATTATTTCTATTATAACTGACATATCAGATGTTAACGAAGGAGTCCCACAATCGACTGCACTAATCACTAAATTGTGTACTTGTTGTGTTTCATAATCTAAATAATTTTGAGTTTGTATAACTCCACTGTATTTATCTATTGCAAAAAGTGATCCATTTGATGCTTCAGTTATTACAAAAAATATTTCTGAATTCATGCCATCATCAAAGTCGTGGGCTTCCATTTTTGCGATTACTGTTCCCCTGGGCAAGTCTTCGCGAACTTTAAAGACAATTTCTTGCACTCCAAATACCGGTGCGTTGTCATTTACATCTTCAACCACAATTGTTATGATTGCCTCTGCAGAAAGCGAAGGAAAACCGCCATCTTTTGCATATACTTGAAGCTCATGTTGTTCCTGTTTTTCCCTGTCGAGCGTTTTTACTAAATACATGCAACCTGTTGTTGAATTTATAGCGAAATTTCGAGATTCAGTTTTAATTCCATAAACGATATATGCATTTGATGTAGCATCGGCGTCACTAGCTGTTAAGCAAAATATTAGAGTTCCATTCTTAGCATCTTCAGGAAGATTAAGTTTTAATACAGGCTTTTGAAATACAGGAGGATTATCATTAACGTCTAATACATTAATTGTAACTAATTTGGAATCACACTTCGATGGTTGTCCTAAATCACACACTGTGATATTTAGAACATATTCGTCTTGCCTTTCTCTGTCCAAGTATCCTATCAATTGAAGCTCTCCACTATCTGGATCAACTCGAAACACAGACTCAAAATCACCATCAAAAATACCGAATATCAATTTCCCGTTGTAGCCCAAATCTTTGTCCTTTGCTTTAAACCATGTAACTGTATCACCAAGTGAAATGCTTTCGTTTATACTCAACTGCGTTGGAAAATCAACGAATTCTGGTCGATGCACATTTTGTCCATATCTGCTTTGCACAATGGTATAACCATCGGATTCCAAATCATCCGATTTCATGTTATTTTTCTCTGAAGATGCTATTATCTCTGCCAATTTTTTAGCTATGCCAGTTTCATGACATTCGAAACTGCTATACCCATTCAAATCTACATCCTTAGTCACATCGTAACTATCTGGTCTTAGAAGATCTATCTGAATTGTCATTTCATCCGAATAATGAGTTCCGTCGGTTGCTGATACATTGATTGAGCGATGGGATATTCGTATGTCGTTGAGATCGCAACCGATAGTAATAACACCGGTAATTGTATCCATATTGAAACATCCATCTTCATTGCCAGCTAATAAACGATATGTGATATAATCTCCAACATCAAAGTCTATAGCAGACAATGTAAACACATCTGTGCCGACGGGTGCATGACGGAACACCCTTCCAATGCAGTTAACGCGCTCAAACTGTGGGCGGTTATCATTAATATCATTTATGTTAATGTACACAACAGTTTCTGTTTGTCTTCTGTAGGGTAAACCCCAATCAGATGCGCGCACTTTCAATTTGTACGACCTTCTCATTACTTCGTAATCCATAACTTTTGTTGTTCGAATAACTCCTGTGAAATGATCTATGTCAAATGGAATGTAATAAAGATTTGCTATACTATACGAAATGTATCCATTTTCCCCCGAATCTCTGTCTTTAGCTGAAACTTTTGTAACATAAGTCCCAGCCAATTCGTTCTCATTTAAGGAAACTGTTTTGTTGTTTTCATCAAAGATGGGGTCATTGTCATTAGCATCTATAACATTAACTTTTACTTTAGCCGACGATTGCTTTCGTACACCTAAGTTTGCCTGATCGATAGCAGTTACTGTTAAAGTATAAATTGCAGTTTTTTCTGCATCCAGTTTCTTTTGTGTGTACAACATACCGGTATCTGGATTGATCTTGAATTCTGCGCCTTCGTTTCCACCTACTATTTCAAGGAACACTAATGCATATTTACCAAAAGACGGATCAGTTACTTTTAACCGAATGACAGGCATGTTGATGGGAGCAGTTTCAGGTATGGATACTTCATACAACTGCTTAGTAAAAACTGGAGCATTCAATTTATCAGCATATATAACAATGGGTACATCTTTAGAACTGTGTCTCCTTGGCACTCCATTGTCTTCCGCTTTTATTGTAAGGTTGTAGCTATTTATGGGTTTCGAAAATACAGCCAACTTTTTTAGTTGTATATAGTATTCATTGTACGTTTTGGAACGTATAATATCAAATATGCCTTCCTCGTCGCCATTAACAATTGACACTTCTTTAATCTGCCCATGATTTCCTCTATCTTTATCAAAGACTTGTATTATTCCATAAATATTTTTAGTTATATCAAAATCTTTGTGAGTATTGATGCTGGAGACCGAACTTATATGTAATTCTGGAGCATGTAAATTAGTCTGAAATAGAATATTTTGATAAATTAGTTTTTTTTATATAATTAAGTAATAAATAAAAAACAAAATAAACTAAGACCGAACAGGTTGTTAAGTTTTATTTGTGTTTTTTGTCCATATTGTTAATGTCGTCTTGAAAATGCCTTACATACATATTAATGAGGTCAAAAGGTGGTTGAATTTATAATATAAGTTCCTTAAATTTATGTTTAGTTTAATAACTAAAGCTCCTTTATTATTTTGTTTGGTCTGATTAGTAGTCGATTTAATTAAAAAACAACAATTACAATTAAAAATATTCTTTCATAAATGAATATCCTAATAACGCTGCAAAAAAAGCTTCACCAGAAAGTAGTGAAAATGTTCTTTTTGGATCCGGAAGTGGGCCCATGGACATTAGAGATCGACCGGAGCATCGGCTTCGGCATTCGGCCAAAAATCGATAATCGGCCACGAATCGGCGCCAAGAGGCCGATTAACCGAAGCCGAAGCTTTTTGAATAATTTATTTCATATTGAATTGTCCAAGTGTTGAATTTGTCTCACCCAGTACAAATAAAAATTATAAAAAATAATCGGCCTCGGCCGATTGTTTTTTTCTTTTTGCCGGCTTCGACCAAAAAACCCCGCTTCGGTCGAGCTCTAAAGGGCATTTCATAGGACAGATGTCCACCATTTCAACAGCCGTTGCACTGAATCTTTTTAAGATGTGATTCTAATTCAGTTTTTTGAATGTGAATTAAAAAATTTTGTGTTATTTCCCCAAATAAATAATTTTTTATATTTTTTATGGTTTTTAATGCATTCTAACTCTTGTAATCTAACTTTTTACCTCGAATATTTTCAAAAATTATCGATTTTTCTAGAAAGGTTTTAGCGTTTTTGCGAAAAATTCGAATAATTTGTGCAATAAAGACAAATAAAGAAAAACAGATAACAACCAGACCTCGAGTTGATAAATCATTTCATTATATATTGATAAAGGTCGAAACTAATCCGTACCACCAAGAATATTTACATTTGCGCCAACACATACACGTACAAGGTTAATCCTGTTCTCGGAGCTTGACCACCGCCCATAGCACCGGAGGAGAGAGTCTTCCCACGGAAGACCAAGGTAGTTTAAGCCCAAATAAGAACAGGCAAGTGCAGCCGCCTCAATTGCTACCTATCAGTGATTGATAATAGCAGCGTAGCTGACGTGTGTCCTATCTGTAATTAAGGGCATTAGCGTAGCTAGACAATTTTCCTAGGGGGGGCTATAGCCCCCCTAGCTAAAAATTTATAGACTGAACTTATAGGTTCAATTAATGTTTTATTTCATAAAATTGAATAAAAAATTAGACTCAAAATAACTCGACAATTAATTTATAATAAAGCAACTAAAAGTAGTTCCACACTTTTCCCAGCAAAAAAATTGTGAGTTGTTCTAAAGGCACAACTTTAAAAGTACTTCCAAAAATGTCCTCAATTATTTTAACTACACAGGAAGTTTTTTTACTTCATTTTTTTCATATTTTAATGTGTAATTTTTTGTTTTCTTTTTTTTTTCAAATAGTTAAAAAAAAAGAGTAAGAATAAATAAATTGGTACAAATTATTCAAATTTTGCCACAAAACTGCTAAATCCATTATAGAAAAATCGATAATTTTGGAAATTATTCGAGGAAAAAAGTTTCAAACAAGCGTCAGAATGCATTAAAAATCATAAAAACAATATAAAAATTATTTATTTGGGAAAATATCACAAAATTTTTTAATTCACATTCAAAACACTGAATTCGGATCTCACCTTAAGAAGTAATGCAAATTCATTGCAACGGCTGTTGAAACGGTGGACATTTGTCCTATGACAAGCTCATATTACATTCATTGCTTCTCCGCCAATTTTGCACCACTTCTAGACCCAAAAAGGACATTTTCACTACTTTTTTGGCAACGCATTTTCGAAGCATTATTAAGATATTAATTTATGAAAGAATAGTTTTAATATCAATTACTATTTTTTTAATTAAATTGACTAAACTAAATCAATCATAAGTTCAACCACAGCTTTATTTCATAAATATCTGACTTCAAACATTGCCATCGGCAACTGCTACCACAACCCAAGTAATTCGATTGTTCATGAAAGTCTTTAGCGGAACTTTGTGCGATTGTATATACTTGTTTAATTTTTATAAAAAATAAAAAAAAACTATTGACATTTATTGAAAAATGGAAAATCATAAATAGAGTTTCAAATTCTGGGGGGGGGGCTAAAATTTTTCTGGGGGGGTCTAAGCCCCCTCCCCAGAGGCCTTCCTACGCTTATGATTAAGGGTCACATGAAACTCTAATTCCCATCAGTGAGGCGTGGTGCATACAGACCCCGGGGAATAAACGATATTACTGTAGTGTTTTTCAGGCTGAAATATTAGCTGAGAAGTAATGTTCCAACAAATGTTGGCATTAATATATACTCAGACAGTCAACCTGCAATAAAATTCTTGGACTCTGTGTTCCTTAACTCGAAAATGGTCATCGACTGCCGCAAATATCTCAAAAAGATGGCTGAACAGTACAATATTTACCAAATACGGGTACCTGGACATAGGAACATACCGGGGAATTGCGAAGCGGATGAGTTGGCAAGGCTAGGAACTACCTAATATATATTCTAGTGGAACTAGAATCTGTTGGTATGCCTCTGGCTACATGGCGAATTTGAAAAACTATTGGCGCGAAGTATAATGACTACTGCATGAGCTCTCATGATGCGGAAGGAAAAGAATCAATTAGGCACCTCTTGTGTGAGTGTCCTGCATTTTGTGTAAGGCGTAAGCGAATTTTAGGGGCATGTAGCTTTAGATTACTGGCGGACCGGGAAAATGTTTTTTGGAACAATGTTTGCTAATGTTTTTGGAACAATCTGGCTGGTTCAACCGAAGGAAATAATCGAGAAGGTTCAGCGGTTAAAACTAGAAGTGCCCATATTTAATAGGTACTTTTAGTTAATGTGGTAACTTAATCGGGCTGCCACTTTAACCTAACCTAAAACTAAATGGATGAAACTTTATTAGAAACTGTTACAAAAACAACAACATTTGTGCCAACTCATCCTTGGTACGATCAGGAATGTTGCAATGATACTGACGGGAAGAACGCGGCTCATAGGGCAACCCTACTAGCAGTAGCTACTTGTAGTGCGAGAGAGAATTATCAGAAAAAGAGGAGAGTGGACAAACGTATGCAGAAAAAAAGAACGAATAAGAAATACAAAGATAGCCCGGATAGGCGATGATGTTGAATACTCTAGTTGAATGTACTCTAGCGATTAGTCGACAGAATAAATATAATCCCCCATGTTCCGATATTCGGAATCGCAAATCGCAAGAATTGTTTTTGAATTTTTTTATAAAAGAGAATTATATTTTGCCAAAATTTAAATTTGTTTGTTTTAGAGTTAAGAAAATATCGTCAAACGAAAATTTTGCGATTCCGAATATCGGAACATACCCCAACATAAAAATTACAAAGCAGCAGGTGACGACGGGCTATCAGACAATGTAGAACGCATATTCAGTGATTAGCACCTTAGCATACTATGTGCCGTGCACAAGAAGATATGTGCCAACTATATGTGAATGAGCCTTCTCTCCATCTCACATAAAGTTCTACCGAGCGAATGATCAAAAAATAATTGAACCATACCAATGAGGTTTCAGAGCCTGCTGTGTGAACGATTGGAGCAAATGATAAAAAAATAATTGGACCATACCAATGAGGTTTCAAACCTGGAAAATCGACCATACACCAGATTTTCAGGCTACGTACAATCCTGAAAAGGACGCAAAAAAACAAGTCGACACATATCACCTGAGTTTGGCATCCCTGCAAAATTATTGTCTTACCAATCTAATACAAGGACAGCAGTTAAAGCCGGAATAGATCTCTCCGAACCTTTCAATGCCGCACGAGGATTCAGGCAAGGTGATAGTTTGTCGTGTGTCCTATTTAACATAAAAAAAAACCTATAATTAAACTGCGTACAGATAAAAATTAAATAATATAAAAAATAAGGAATTGATTACTACTCTCAAATGCCTACTAACACAGGTTTATTTACCATAAAATGCGAACAGTATTCAAAGATAAATGAAAGGATTTTAAGGAAAGTGGCAAAATATTGAATGGTGCCGGCTATCCGCACATAAAATGATCGCTCTAGAGCAGGTGATGGCAAATGAAGTTGTGGGTTTCTGACGGATCTACAAAATTGAAATCTTTGTTTATATAAAACGAATAATTCTATTAAAAATAAGTCTAACGGCCATTTTCATGTAGCTCCGTTAAGATTGGGTTACATATCATGCGTTGATTTTTTCAGTTTAAAACACTCTACCGCATGGTAAGTAACTCAACCTTTAGGCTTTAAGTGTCAGTTAACATAAAATATCTGTTTTCCGGTTAACTTTAAGAGAACAATTTTCAGCAGTTAAGGTCCTAACTGGCATATGGAATGTATACGCAAGATGACAGGTATGTACATAGCATGGATTAAAATTTCGTTAGCTAAAGGTAAGTACTAGGTTAGGTTAGGTTATGGGGGTAAGTACTATGTTCGCTTTTCGCGTTGAAATTTTCGGCGTTACTTTATTAAAACAGTTCAATATAAAGTATATGAAGACGTTTCAAGAATAAGTTTGTTTTCATTTATAATGTTGATTATTTAAGGAAAAGTAATCGCGAAAATAAAGTGGTTTTCAATTCGAAAATCGAACATAGTACCCACCTTAACGTAGCACTTACGGATCTTCATGAGTAAGTTTCTTTAAAATATAAGTAAAATCAACCGAGTAGAAAATGAGGCATTATTAATGTTTCTTTTTCATACATTGAGGGAGACATAGCTCCATATTTTACAGTTAACCTTAAGAATAGCTCTATTTATATGACTTTCAAATTTTAATTTTCCATCATTTAAGCTCTTCTATAAATTCTATGCGCGCTCCATTATATAACATATTGAAACAATACTATCAACCGAACCACATTGTTGTTGTCTTGTTAGAAAATCCGTAAAATCTATGTAATTTATTAATAAGAATTTGAAAACTATAGTCAAAGATTTTTTCACTCAGTACCGCCGTAAAGAAACATCAATTGAAGTGTCGAGAAAATTTCTAGAACAGAAACACTGAAAAGTGATTACAATGTCAAGCATTGCAGAGCCACCACATTCAAAAGGAATCGTTGTGCAGTTCTTTTCAACTTTTTGCTTTTGTTGTAATCGTCACGCCACGAGTAAAACATAACCTTCTGAGTGAAAATAAAATGTGTTTTACCTACAACGAGACTTCGTATGCGGCACCCATTAACTACACTCATAGAAAAAAGTCTGTTGTTAATAGCAAACGCTGTCTGCTATTTTTCAACAAACAAAATGCTGCTATGTTAACAGTTTTTTTGCTAAAACAGCAAACAATCTGCTATTTTGGTACAGCAGACATACTGCAGAAAAATCAGTAGGTTGCTGAAATTTTCTGCTGATCCGAATAAAATTATGAATTCACTCCGGTCAACTTGACAGTAGTAAAATGGTACACATTATATAACTTCAAACATTAAAAACAATTAGTATTTTTCTGATTATGCAACAAGCCACCTTTTTAGTAATTTGTTTTAGTTAAAACATTTTTTTAATTAAATGGACCCTGGGATTTGTATATATGTCAATATCTTCGGAAGTCGATATATGGCTGTTCTACAAAACCCTAATTTTATTCCCCGCGCAAAAACAGCCGCAGAAAAACTCAACTTGAGACCCTCAGATAAAACAATTTTGACATATACGCCGAGGTGGAAAGGAGCCTCATTTGTCAAGATGTTTTTCCGATGAAGATCCAGATTCTGCGATAGCAAAAATTATTTTTACCTCCTCCATATGTTATTGAACCGCGAATACAAAGAGAGCAGCTAAGCAATGTTTCCATTAAAATAAAAAAAAAAAAACACAAGTCATGTCGTCACTGAACTCTCGTTGTGTTTAGAAGTGCATTATGTCAAGTCCACCGAGTACTCTTTGTGGAAAGTGCTTTAAATCGGCAAAGACAAATTCTATATCGTATCATATTTGCAAAGTTAAATTTCATTTCTTATGTGTGAATTTAAATAGCTATTTTCACTGAAAATAATAATATTGTTTTCAATTGCGATGACTGCCTAAAAGTCTCTGGTGGTATGCATAGACATTATAATACATAGTTGAGCAATATGTTATTGAACCGCGAATACAAAGAGAGCAGCTCAGCAATGTTTCCATTAAAATAAAAAAAATAAAACAAAACACAAGTCATGTCGACACTGAACTCTCGTTGTGTTTAGAAGTGCATTATGTCAAGTCCACCGAGTACTCTTTGTGGAAAGTGCTTTAAATCGGCAAAGACAAATTCTATATAGTGTCATATTTGCAAAGTTAAATTTCATTTCTTTTGTGTGAATTTAAATAGCGAAAAAATTGGAGCTATTTTCACTGAAAATAATAATATTGTTTTCAATTGCGATGGCTGCCTAAAAGTCTCTGGTGGTATGCATAGACATTATAATACATAGTTGAGCCATGGGTGTCAAACTCATAGACATTATAATACATAGATGAGCCATGGGTGTCAAACTATGTTTGACAGTTCCGAAGATTAAGAATAAACGAGAAAAATAAGAGCACGCTTACAATCTCTTTCGTTTTCATTTTTGTAGTTTGCCAATTTTACACAAGATTAGAACGTTTATGATGCAACAGAGGATTTATAAATAAATTAATATATTAAAAGTTCATATTTGAACAAAAAATTGTGACCAAAGCCGCGAAAATACGAAATTTAATTTTGAGCAGCATTGCTCTTTACGAACAACACAAAAGCAAATGCGCTAAAATTAATGTTTGGGACTGACTCTTTACGAAAAAATCAAAACGAAATGTCAGAAAATTAATTTTTGGAACTGACACATTTTTTTTTAAGAATAGTGGATCATCTATGTATTATAATGTCTATGGTGGTATGTTGTCTTTCCTCTCCTCGCTGTCTCATGAGTTGAGAAAGCTAAAACAGAATATTATGATGTCCGTGAAAATAAAGTTAACTTTAAAATTTATAACATTGCCTTAACGTTAACAGAGCTCTGCTAAGTGCTTAACAGAGAAAAAATAAAGTTAACTTTAAAAAGAACAAATAGTTAAAATAAAAAAACGATCATTGTGCAAAAACTATAGAGGGGGCAGTATACAACCATATACCAAATTTTAGGGCACGATGAGTAGAATCTAAATCCGATATAATTTCATAAAGTTCATTGCCAGAATTCGAGATATTTTCACTTTAAGTTGCGATTGAGTTAAAGTTAAAAACAAATGTGACCACTGTGCAAAAACTATAGAGGGGGCAGTATACACCCATATACCAAATTTTAGGGCACGATGAGTAGAATTTAAATCCGATATAATTTCATAAAGTTCATTGTCAGAATTCGAGATATTTTCAATTTTAGTGTCAATTGAGTTAAAGTTAAAAACAAATGTGACCACTCTATAGTTTTTGCACAATGATCGTTTTTTTATTTTAACTATTTGTTCTTTTTAAAGTTAACTTTATTTTTTCTCTGTTAAGCACTTAGCAGAGCTCTGTTAACGTTAAGACAATGTTATCATAAATTTTAAAGTTAACTTTATTTTCACGGACATAATATTATGGTGGAGTTGAGTGATGATGTTCGGAGATGAAACTAAAAATTGATCAACTGTCAAATGGCCATGTAAAGCAGAATATGCAGCCAAATAAGTCAGCTGTTCGTGCAAAAGTTCACGATCATAGAACAGGTCGTATTCGTTCTGAAATGCCTGTTGTTGTTGGTGGATTGGTGGATGCTAGTCAACAAAGTGATAATAGGATTGAGTGTGATGCTTCTTCTTCAATATCATACCCAACTGCTGTGTCTGAGGTTTGCTCGAACTTGAATGATAACCAATGGCGAGAGGTGCGCAGGAGAAAGCGCCAACAAAGTGTAATTGCTGTGGGTGAAAACGAGAGGACAGATCTTGGTGTAGTGGTAAAGAAGAGATTTATTCATATTTCGTCATTTCAAACAAGTGTGACGTCAAATCAGTATATGGAGCATATTACAAAGCATACGGAAATTCCCAAAGAATACATGGAATGCAGAATGCTTGTGAAGAAAGATTCTGATGTTAATATGCTAAAGCATGTTAACTTCATGATTGGTGTGTCGCCGTGTTTTTATGCAGAGTTAACGAAATCCACATTGTGGCCTAAAGATGTAAAAATTAGGCCATTTACTTTTTTCGAAAAGATAGCAGCAATCATCTCGAATATTTAAATGAAGTTTTTAATATAAAAATTTATTTTCAAAATGTAAGTGGAATGCGTTCCAAATGCGTAAAGATAGGAGTTTAGAGAGAACTAGCTGCTCGAGGGAGGGGGTGTATTGATAGCAGTTAAATCTGAGCTGAAATCTTACATTCCTACTGTTATTAATATTGATGAGTTATTAGATCAATTATTTGTTGTAATTCCCATGAAAAATGAGAAATTGTGTATTGGAGTACCATATATTCCGCCAAATAGTTTTGCGGATATTTACAATGAGCATATAAATAATATTACATTTATAAATGAGAATATGAATGAAAACAAATAATATTTGTATATTTGGAGGCTTTAATTTAAGCAATATAGTTTGGTCAGTATGTGATGGTGATTTAATACCCACAAATGTTAATAGAGATTTTGAGATGAATGTCATAGACACACTATTAGGACTTGGTTTACAAATTAATTGTATTTTTAATAAATTAAATAGAATTCTTGATTTAATATACATTCCGTCAAATATTAAATATGAAATATTTGAATGTTTACATGCATTTTCTCCAATTAATGTTCATCATTCAGCTATTGTTCTTGAATTGGAATTTTATTCGTTTTTAGAAAATAGAGAAGATATGAATGTGCGAAAATTTAAAATCAATTAGTGTAATATTGAAACAGTAAATTCTTCTCTAATGGCTATTGATTGGAATGAATTATTAATTAATTTATGCTATGATAAGTTTTTGGAAACTTTTCTAGCCATATGTAATCAACATATACCAACCGAAATGGTAGTTTCGAATAAACATCCGTGGTATACGAAAGGCTTACGTCGGTTCAAAAATAAACGAAATAAATTACATAAGAAATATATTTCTTCACTAAGTCCGGGTGATTTTTGTAGATACAATCATTGTCATAATGAGTTTAACTTTCTTAATAAGCTTTTGGATAGACAATATATATGTAATATTGAAAGTAAAATTATACATAATCCTAGTATATTTTGGAAATTCATAGGTCAAAAAGGAAAACATTATCCCATCTGTTATGTGTTATGGGAATGAGACGTCTGATAATCCGGATGATATTGTGGAATTTTTTGCTTTATTTTTTAGGTCATATTTTGAATTGGGTGGGACTTCATCAGAGTGTGATTTTCATTCAGTAGGGGGGTCACACATCTCTGAACTTTGGAAAGTTGACACTCTCATATGATGATATACGTCATGGAATTGAGAATATGAAATCTTCGGAATCGATTGATGCAGAGCCATTTCACCTTGTTTACTAAAGAATCGTGCTATATCTATTATTACTCCTATTCAATTGATTTTCAATAAATCTTTACATGATGGAGTATTTGCAGACCGTTGAAAATTTATGTTTATTGACCCTATTTACAAAAAGGGTCGAAAGAAGTGTGTAGAATCTTATCGATCGATTTCGAAGTTGACAGAGATTTCGAAGGTTTTTGAGAGAATAGTCTGTGAGAAATTATCCTTTGCAATTAAATCTCTTATGATTCCAGAACAGCATGGGTTTCATAGAGGGAGGTCAACAGTTTCTAATTTAGTGGAATTTACGGATTATTCGTGTATGTTCTGGGTTTCACATGAAAGACTTGCGGGGAATTGTTCCCGTAGGGGTTGTTCTGCATGCAACTTTTCACCTCACAGATGGGAGAACTTTGCATGGAAATTTGTTGAGTGGAATCTTTCATATTTGCAAAACAAAGGATTTAAAACCAAATAAATCATTTATTTTCAATCTGTCATATGTTTTCTATATGCTTCATAAGTGTTGGATGATAAATTAACACGAAAGCCCTCTTAAAAGCAAAATTTAAAAATGTATTACAAATTGACCAAGATTTTCCTTCCACTTGTTGCTAAAAATTAGGGGTTGTTTAAAAGCAGCTGATTTTATGTAAGTTCGAAATGACGGTGTTGCAAGATTTTGAGAAAGCGCATTGAAACTTTTCTAATTGCGAAAAATGATGTTATAGCTTGAATTCGAATTTTGTATGAATACGATTATTCTTACATTTTAAATAAAAACAAACTACTTTTTTGAATAAAAACAATATTTTTGATCCCAGAATTGCTATAAACGATTGGGCAACATTACTTCTGCAAAGCGTCGCACGCAAGAGTCAGTCAAGTATAATAAACTGCGTTAAGAGTTCTCGCCGTCGGTAGCAAAAATATTTTACTTCACAAAATTATTTGTTTCATTTAGTAACAGCCCAGACCCAAGGACGCGTAAGTTATGGCTTTCATGATATCCATATGAAGGTATACAAAAACGATCAGCCAAAGGATACCGAAACGGACAAACCTCCGGTAGAGTCAGCAGTGAAAAAATCTCCTAGCGAAGCCGAAGGAGACATAAAACCTGCAGACTATGGCGAAAATCATATGCGGGAAGTTTCTACAGGCTCAAGCCTCGCCAAAGCTGAACCGCAGATTGTTGCGAGAGTCACCGAGATCTGTGAAGAGGAAGCCCTTGATGACTCAATTGAAGCGGCTGATGTGACGGTGGTTGAAAATTTGGATGGTTCTACGGTTCCTCCAGATAAATCTTCACCATTGTAAGGCCGCTTGTGCTGCCTTAAAAGTTCTCCTTATGAAAGGAGACATAGATATAGTTCTTATTCAAGAACCATACATATATAAGAACAAGATCTGTGAATTAAGCACTCCGGGTTTCAAACTTTTGCATAATACCGGTAACGATATAAATCGAGCATGTATAATTGCTAAAAACGAACTAAACTTGTTTCTGCTTCCTTCATTGAGCAATGCAGACACTGTCGTAGCCAGTCTAGAGATATCCACATGTAAATATTGGGTATCTTCGGTCTACATGGGACATGATAGGGAGATGCCACCCTGTGCCGTTAAGACCTTAGTTGAGGAGTCACTAAAAACAAAGACAAAACTCATTATGGGATGCGATGTAAAAGCACATCATAGTATTTGGGGAAGTAGTGATACTAATGCAAGGGGAGAGTCGCTAATAGAGTTTATTTTGCGTACTAACCTGGTAGTTTGCAATAAGGGAGATGCACCAACCTTCGTCACCAGGAACAGACAAGAGGTTTTGGACGTAACGTTGACCTCTCCGGAACTGAATGATAAGATATCTGAGTGGCAAGTTTTGAGGGAACACAGCTTCTCAGATCATCGCTACATCAGTTTCAGATTGGCTGTTCGTACTTCAAAGACGATATTTCCGCCAAATGTTAGGAAAGCTGATTGGAATAGGTATAGGGAATCGTTCAATTTGATGATACCGGAAATGCCGGAGACAAATATGAGCACTGTGCAAGATATCGAACACGCAGTGGAGCGGATTACTAAGGCCTTCAACATTTCACTGAAAGCTGCTTGCCCTAGAGGAAAGCCAAGGGGAAAAAATCGGCCGCCATGGTGGACTACGGAGTTAAGTAATATGAGGAAATCCTGCAGGAAGCTCTTTAACAAAGCAAAGTCCACAAGAGCTCCGGAGGATTGGGACACTTACAAGATGAATCTGAGAGAATATAAACGAGAACTGAGAAGGTCTCAACAAAACTCTTGGGATGATTACTGTAGCAGTATTGAGAATACGTCAGAGGCTTCCAGACTACGGAAGGTACTAGCATCCACTAACACCGCTCCAGGTTTCATTAAAACATCGGAGGGAAATTGGACAACGTCGAGTGAGGAGACGTTGGAGGTACTTTTGGACACACACTTCCCTGGAAACCAGACGGTTGAACCATGTTCCGGCGGTGTAACAGAGGCTCAGCGATCGTTTGCTATCGAGAAAATTGTGTCGGAATCTAGAATAAGATGGGCTTTAAATAGCTATGGACCATTCAAATCCCCCGGACCTGATGGAATTACTCCGGCGGAGTTACAGGCAGTGGCTGAAAGAATTATCCCCTGGTTGACGGTGATATATAAACAATGTGTAAACTTAGCATATATTCCAGAAAATTGGAGGGAAACAAAAGTCGTCTTCATACCTAAAGCAGGAAAAGCCTCTCACTCGAGTGCGAAGGATTTCCGACCAATCAGCTTATCCTCATTCCTACTTAAGACCCTGGAGAGGACGATAGACATGTATCTTAGAACTAGCGTGGATTCAAGTTTGCTCTCGAAACGACAGCATGCATACTTGAAGGGCAGGTCTACTGAGACCGCATTGCATGAACTGGTCAGATTTATTGAAAGCTCACTATCTGTCAAAGAATACACAATCGTGGCGTTTCTAGACATCGAAGGGGCGTTCAATAATGTCCATCCGAGCTCGATATTAAATAGACTGACAACTCTGAATGTTGATCCAGGTATACTTAGGCTGTTAGACGAACTTCTAATAAAGAGACGTATTTCAGCCACACTACAGACTCCCTTAATGTCATGCTACATCTATTGCCTTTAGACATTTTGGCTAAACAGTCAGCTGCAACAACGGCTGTGCGGTTGCGCGAGCTATCGCTGTGGTCGGAAAAAATGTACGGTCATAGTTCGGTCCTCAAAGTAATGCCAGATGTGCCTAACGTAGTGGATTACACCCTGGCAAAACCACTTTTCGACAAAAAGTTTGAAACTCTAATTCCCAACAGTGAGGCGTGGTGTACACAGACCCCGGGGAATAAAAGATATATAGATTTCTATACTGATGGCTCCAAATTGAATGGACAAGTGGGGTTCGGAGTATATTCTAAAGATCTGGAAATTCGAATAGCGAAAAGATTACCTAATCACTGTAGTGTTTTTCAGGCTGAAATATTGGCAATAAGAGAGGTGGTGAATTGGCTGAGAAGTAATGTTCCAACAAATATTGGCATTAATATATACTCAGACAGTCAACCTGCAATAAAATCCTTGGACTCTGTGTTCCTTAACTCAAAAACGGCCATAGACTGCCGCAAATCTCTCAACGAGATGGCTGAGCAGTACAATATTCACCTAATATGGGTGCCTGGCCATAGGAACATACCGGGGAACTGTGAAGCAGATGTGTTAGCAAGGCTAGGAACTACCTTACATATTCCAGGGGAACTAGAATCTGTTGGTATGCCTCTGGCCACCTGCAAGCTCTTACTGCGTGAGAAGGCTGTTATGATGGCCAATATTCGATGGGAAAATTGCAAGGGTTGTAACGACACCAAGCAAATATGGCCCCATTTAAACTTAAACCGCACACTAGATATGCTAGTGTTCTCAAGGCGTCAGATAGCACTCCTAATATCTGCTATAACGGGTCGCTGCCTGATAGGCGAATATGCAAAAACTATAGGTGCGAAGTATAATGACTATTGTATGAGCTGTCATGATGTGGAGGAAAAGGAATCAATTACACACCTCTTGTGTGAGTGTCCCGCTTTTTGTGTAAGGCGTAAGCGAATTTTAGGGGCATATAGCTTTAGATTACTGGCTGACCTGGAAAACGTTAACTTAAGCAGTTTGTTAATGTTTTTGGAGCAATCTGGTTGGTTCCACAAAAGTAAATAATAGAGAAGGTTCAGTGGTTAAGACTAGAAGTGCCCATATGTAATAGGTACTTTTAGTTAAATGTGGTATCACAATGGACTGAATAGTCTAAGTGAGCCTGAAATTTAATCGGGCTGCCACTTTAACCTAACCTAACCTAGTAACAAGTAAGGAAAGTCTAAAGTCGAGCGGTGCCGACTATATTATACCCTGCACCACTTTGTAGATCTAAATTTTCTATACCATATCACATCCGTCAAATGTGTTGGGGGCTATATATAAAGGTTTCTCCCAAATACATACATTTAAATATCACTGAATCTGGAAGAATTTGATAGACTTCTACAAAATCTATAGACTCAAAATTTAAGTCGGCTAATGCACTAGGGTGGAACACAATGTTAGTAAAAAATATGGGAAACGTTTAAATCTGAAGCAATTTTAAGGAAACTTCGAAAAAGTTTATTTATGATTTATCGCTCGATATATATGTATTCGATGTTTAGGAAAATTAGAGTCATTTTTATAACTTTTCGACTAAGTAGTGGCGAAAATGTTGGTATTTTGACCATTTTTGTCGAAATCAGAAAAACATATATATGGTAGTTATATCTAAATCTGAACAGATTTCAACCAAATTTGGCACGTATAGCAACAATGCTAATTCTACTCCCTGTGCAAAATTTCAAACTAAATCGGAGTTAAAAATTGGCCTCTGTGGTCATATGAGTGTAAATCGTGCGAAAGCTATATATGGGAGATATATCTAAATCTGAACCGATCTCAACAAATTTGGCACGCATAGCTACAATGCTAATTCTACTCCCTGTGCAAAATTTCAACTAAATCGGACCAAAAAATTGGCCTCTGTGGTCATATGAGTGGCCGAAAACTATATATTGGAGCTATATCTAAATCTGAACCGATTTGAACCAAATTTTGCGCGCATAGCTACAATGCTAATTCTACTTCCTGTGCAAAATTTCAACTAAATCGGAGCAAAAAATTAGCCTCTGTGATCATATGAGTGTAAATCGGGCGGAAAGCTATATATGGGAGCTATATCAAAATCTGAACCGATTTCAACCAAATTTGGCACGCATAGCTACAATGCTAATTCTACTCCCTGTGCAAAATTTCAACCAAATTGGGGTAAAACTCTGGCATCTGGAACCGTATTAGTCCATATCGGGCGAAAGATATATGGGAGCTATATCTATATCTGAACCGATTTCAATAAAATTTGGCACACTTGACTATAGTACTAATTGTTCTTCTTGTGCAAAATTTTAAGTAAATTAGGGTAAAACTCTGGCTTCTGGGGCCATATAAGTCCATATCGGGCGAAATATATATATGGGAGCTACATCTAAATCTGAACCGATTTCTTCCAAAATCAATAGGGATCTATTCTGAGCCAAAACACATACATTTTGCACAGGGAGTAGAATTAGCATTGTAGCTATGCGCGCCAAATTTGGTTGAAATCGGTTCAGATTTAGATATATCTCCCACATATAGCTTTCGCCCGATTTACACTCATATGACCACAGAGGCCTATTTTTAACTCCGATTTAGTTGAAATTTTGCACAGGGAGTAGAATTAGAATTGTTGCTATGCGTGCCAAATTTGGTTGCAATCGGTTCAGATTTAGATATAGCTCCCATATATATGTTTTTCTGATTTCGACAAAAATGGTCAAAACACCAACATTTTCCTTGTAAAATCGCCACTGCTTAGTCGAAAAGTTATAAAAATGACTCTAATTTTCCTAAACATCTAATACATATATATCGAGCGATAAATCATAAATAAACTTTTTCGAAGTTTCCTTAAAATTGCTTCAGATTTAAACGTTTCCCATATTTTTTACTAACATGTGTTCCACCCTAGTGCATTAGCCGACTTAAATTTTGAGTCTATAGATTTTGTAGAAGTCTATCAAATTCTTCCAGATCCAGTGATATTTAAATGTATGTATTTGGGACAAACCTTTATATATAGCCCCCAACACATTTGACGGATGTGATATGGTATCGAAAATTTAGATCTACAAAGTGGTGCAGGGTATAATATAGTCGCACCGCCCGACTATAGACTTTCCTTACGTGTTTAATTTTGATTTTTTGTAGTAACCAATATCTATTACTTGCATTTGGTCTGGTCAATTTCTCTCAAATGGTTTCTTAGATATAGGAGATCCAATATCGGGGCTATATATAGCCGATATCTGGCGATAATATAGCTCAAAAACTGTACATGAGACTTTTTATTATTTAATTTTGATTTTTTGTAGTAACCAATATCTATTACTTGCATTTGGTCCGGTCAAATCCTCTCAAGTGTTTCTTAGATATAGGAGATCCAATATCGGGGCTATATATAGCCGATATCTGGCGATAATATAGCTCAAAAACTGTACATGCTTTATATACCTTTTTATGTTTTATATACCTTTTTATTATGTGCGTTTGTACTCCTACACTGTAATTATAAGATTCTAATCTTGTTGTGTAGGATAATATGTGAAATAAATAAATAAATAAATATATATATATATATATATATATATATATATATATATATATATATATATATATATATATATATATATATATATATATATATATATATATATATATATATATATATATATATATATATATATATATATATATATATATATATATATATATATAGATATATATATATAGATATATATATATATATATATATATATATATATATATATATATATAGATATATATTTGTAGATATATATATATAT